>NW_006921793.1:3682634-3683276 GCF_000298275.1 Orycteropus afer afer
TGAGGCGGTGTCACTACAGATATAGGTTGCCCAACCTTCCTTTCAAGGAGTGGCTGGTGGGTTTGAACCACCAGCCTTCTGGTTAGCAGTCAAGTACCTTAGGCACTATGTTAAATTATTTCTTTCTTTTAAGTCTTCTTAACAACAGATATGAAAGTAGGTTATGTCCTCTTTTTAGAAAATCTGAAGAACACGTGAAAGGGAGTTCTAGTTATTTGTTTTTTTTAAAGGTCATTCTCTATTTACTGAAAATTTTATTAAAGCTGAAATCATCCCTACATATGACTTTGCTTCTTCTAGAATACATGACTTTGTGATGCAATCAAAGCCTAGGGAAAGGTTTTGACAATTTAAAGGGAAAAACATGTTCTTCAAAACAACAAACAGCGGGGGGAGTTCTGGCAAGATGGCGGACTAGGCAGAAGGACTGCACAGACCCTCTTCAACAAAGAAAAGGGAAACCAATTGACACAGACACAGAAGATAATCTTGGACCCCGCTGAGCCTTGAAAGGAAGGATACAGAAGTAGACTAAACCCCATCTAGCAGAAGAATTTCCGTGAAAATACCAAAAAAGGAGACATACGGAGCTGTGGTCTGGCAGGGACCTGAACGCCCCTGATGACACAAACGGCTTGGACA
>NW_006921793.1:3698392-3699242 GCF_000298275.1 Orycteropus afer afer
TTAATTCTTAGACCCTACCTCCACTCGGGAATCTCTGAGCTGTCTGTGCCGTCAGGATCGCTCAGGATCACTGCCAGACTGCAGCTCCATCTGTCTCCTTTTTTGGTATTTTCATGCAAATTCTTCTGCTAGTTGAGGTTTAGTCCACTTATATATCCTTCCCTTCGAGGCTCAGGGGTCCAAGATTATCTTCTGTGTCTGTGTTAATTGGTTTCCTTTTTCTTTGTTGAAGAGGGTCTGTGCAGTCTTTCTGCCTAGTTCGCCATCTTGCCGGCCACTCCTTCAAACGTCTTTTATGGTAATTTTTGCATACTGCTTGATTTATAGATATTTATATGCATGTTTTTAAAACAATATTCTAACCTTGAAGGACAGAGACTTACTTTTTATCACCAACAATGTTTACACTGTGATATTGAATAAATACACATTTGCTATGTGCAGATAGGCATTCCAAGGACACCCTTGGCAGTCCTGTTCAAGGGCAGAAAATAGACTACACACACTGTACTCCAGTACATCCAACAGATTTCCTCTTTATTTAATTTATTAAGAGTCTTGAATTATCAAGGCTTACCCTATGCTAAGCAATTTGTTCATTGCTTGGAGTCCAAGGAGCTTTGACCTGCAGGTCATTCATTACCTACAAGCCATTCCTGGCATGAGCTCTCCTGGCACCTTGATCTCTGGGCTGTCCTATTGACTTGCTTGATCAATAGAATGCAACATTTAGGGACTTTGAAAGGAAGATTTGGCAATCTACTTCTGTAGAGATACCACCTCGGAAACCAAGGAGGGATCTCTGTGAGTTGGAAATGACTCAATGGCAATGACTTTTTTTTTTTTTTTT
>NW_006921793.1:3700313-3717093 GCF_000298275.1 Orycteropus afer afer
TGCCTTAGGCACTATGCCACCAGAGCTCCTACAGATTGAATAAGTATGGTGAAAGGATACAACACTGACACAGTCCCTTACTGATTTCAAACCATGTAGCATCCCCTTGTTCTGTTCTAATGACAGCCTCCAGGTCTATGTATAGGTTCCTCATGAGTACAATTAAGTGTTCTGGAATTCCTAATATTCTCAATGCTAGTCATACTTTGTTATAATCCACACAATCAAATCCTTTTACATAGTCAATAAAACACAAGTAAACATCTTTCTGGTATTTTTTGCTTTCAGCCAAGATACACTTGACATCTACAATGATATCCCTCATTCCACATCCTTTTTGAATCCAGCTTGTATTTATGGAAGTTCTCTGTCAATAAGTACACTGCTGCAACCATTTTTTAATTATCTTCAGTAAGATTTTATATGCGTGTGGTATCAAAGATATTGTTCAGTAATTTCCACATTCTGTGGGATCACCTTTCTTTGGAATGGGTACAAGTATGATCTCTTCCGGTCAGTTGGCCAGGTAACTGTCTTCCAAATCTCTTGGTATAGCCAAGTGAATGTCTCCAGCATGGCAACTGTTTGTGGAAACATCTCAATTGGTATTCTGTCAATTCCTGGAGCCTTGTTTTTTGCTAATTCCTTTAGTGCAGCTTCGACTTCTTCCTTCCATACCATTTGTTCTTGATCATATGCCACCTCCTGAAATGGATGAACATTGACCAATTCTTTTTGATACAGTGACTCTGTATTCCTTCCATCTTCTTTTGATGCTTCCTGTATTCTTCAATATTTTGCTCATAGTGGGAGCCCATAGGTACCTACAACTCTGGAAAAGGGAAACCTGCCTCTTTAACCAGAGTAGCTGAGATCCCAATGGAGGCAGCAAACTGTTGTTGCATTTTTTTTCTCTATATTCTCCTACTTTTGGCCCTGGACATGGGTGCTGTTGTGCGAAGTATGTAGTCAAATATAATAGCTCTAAAGCCCCAGTTTTCTAGATGAGAATGAAAAAAAAAAGGGGGGAGGAAATCCCAAGAAAACAGAAAGGATCAGGGAGATTGTACAGAGGGAATATGTTAGGAAAATTCATGAACTTGTGGCTCTCTCTGAGCTGCACATGCATAGGTATGACCCTAAACATCATACTAAAGACTTTGAGAATTGACCTATTGGACATCCACCATCTAGGTTCCAGACTGGTCACGGAGTGATGCACACACAGGACGGATCTGAAGAGCTTTGTGAATCTTTGAAAATGCAACATTGGAAAAACCATCCACAGAAAGCTGGTTAGAACTTACAGCCTGGACCCAACCAGGACAAATGCATGCTAAACAAACATATAAAAATTCTCCATAAAGTTTAAGTAAGACTAAGCAACTCATAACATAATCAACAAATCCAGGATATGATCTAAAATAACTGAGTATATGAAGAAGCAGGAAAATCTAAACTAGCAAAAGAAAAGATGTCAATGCAAATTTAACACACAAAAACAAAACAAAACAAAACTTCCAAACCCACTGCCATTGAATTGATTCTGACTCACAGCGACAAGATAGAATAGAGTAGAACTACCCCATAGGGTTTCCAAGGCTGTAAATCTTCATGGAAGCAGACTGCCTCATCTTTCTACTGCAGAGTGGCTGATGGGTTCCAACTGCCAACCTTTTGGTTAGCAGCCAAATTCCTTAACCACTGTGCCACCAGAGCTCCTCAAGTTAACATAGATGTTACAATGATCAGGGAAACATTTAAATCAGCTCTAAAATTGATCCAAAAACTAAGTAACTGAAGGTGAAGATTCTTGAAACAAATGGATAAAGTTTCAGTGAAGAAATAGAAGATATAAAGAACCAACTGGAGACTTAAGCACCAGAAGATATAACTACAAAAACAAAAGAGACAGCAAAATTTAAATAAAACTCTCTGAAATAGGCTCATAGGCTTGACAGCAGAATGGAGATGACAAAGGAAATGTCAGTAAATCTGAAAATAGATAAATATACTGGAAGTCCCAGATTACAAATGAGTTCTGTTCCTAAATCTGTCTTTAAGTATGGTTTGTCCATAATTTGGAACAGTTAGGTGAGGTTTGTATCTAAGTCAGGTAGTCAAATATTTGTTTCAGTATATAGTATATAGTGTAGTTTTGTATGCATAAAAAAACATTAAAGAATCACTTCAGATACACTAAAACATCTTTAACATAATAATACAGTAATCATAATAATAGTGTTCTGATGTGTGTTGCAAAGTAGTGCCCATTTGTCATTATTAGCCATTGCATTGTACCTTGAATTTTTTATATAATAGGCTTTCTGGGGATTGATTCCTAACTATGTGTTGGACATTTAGAATCCAGGGTCTGCTTGTATATTTAATCTGAATATTAGAAGAAAGATTGAAAACAATGAACAGAATGTCAGGGGGCAATAGACTGTGGTAAAGAAAAAACAAATGAACAAATAATGGCTGAAAACTTCAGAAATGTGGGGAAAGACATAAAGACATAGATTCAAGAAGCTCAGCAAACCTGAAACAGGATAAATATCTAAAGAAATTCATGCCGTAATCAAACTGCTGAAAACTAAAGACCAAAAAAAAAAAAAATCTTGAAAGCAGCTAGAGAAAAATGACACATTCATTATATGATAAAAAAGATTTTAATGACTTCAAATTTCTCATCAGAAACATCGGAGACAAGAAGGAAACCAAACAGCATATTTTAAGTGTTGGAAAAAAAGAACTGTCAACCCAGAATTCTATATTCAGTGAAAATATATTTCAGGAATTAAGGTAAAATGTATTCTCAGATAGAGAAAAACAAAGAGAGGTTGTTTCCAGCGGATCTGGTCTAAAAAGAAATGCTAAAAGAAGTTTTTCAAGCAGAAGGGAAATGATACCAGAGGGAAACTTGGAATACCAGGAATTAAAGAAGAGCAAATGAATGGTAAATATCTGGGTAAATATAACAGAGCTTCACCTTCCTCTTGACTTTTTTAAAGTATCTTTAACAACTGAAAGCAAAAATTATAATATTATCTGATGAGGTTTTCAATGTAGCCAAATGTAATACATAAGACAATGCTATAAAGAGGCAGGAAAATGTGTTGGTAAGGTTGAAGTGGTAAAATGTTAATTTTAAGTAGACCATTTATGAATGTATTTTGTAGTCCCCTATAGTTAAAAAGAAGAAGAAGAAGAAGCTCTGATGGCATAGTGCCTAAGGCATTTGACTATTAACCAGAAGGTTGGCAGTTCAAACCGACCAGTCACTCTGCAGAAGGAAGACTGGACAATCTACTTCCATAAAGATTTACTACCTCAGAAACCCAAAGGGGGTTACTATGAGTCAGAATCCACCCAGTGACAGTGAGGTGTTTTTTTGGTTTTTTTTTAAATATAGTTAAAAAACACGACAGGGATTTGTGTGTGTGTGTGTGTGTGTGTGTGTGATTTCGGTGAAAGTTTACATAGCAAATTGGTTTTCCATTCAATAATCCGTAGCCATTCTGTTTTGTGACATTTACTGCAATCCAGACACTGTAACAGCATTCTTCCCTCTTCCTTCCTGCACTCACCCCTTCCATTTATTCCTCCTTCCCATCTTCTCCTGGCTTCCTAGCTCTATCCCTGGGCAAATGCTGTTCTCTTGATATAATATGCTTGACTACTGATGAGTTCATACACTCCTGATATTACCGTTCACCTTATAGATCTGTCTGTTGTTTGGCTGGCAGTTAAATCCCAGGGGTTAAGTTCAGTTCCTAGCATCCAGAGTGTCTAAGATCCATACTCTCAGGGGTTTTACCAGTTTTCATCAGACCAGTAAGCCTGGTCGTTTTTCATGATTTTGAGTTTTGTTCCACAATTTCCTCCACTCTATCCAGACCTTTTCTTGTGATCCCTTTCAGAGCAGTGAGCAGTGGTAGTGAGGTACCATCTAGTCCTTCTGGTCTCAGGGTTGTAGATGCTGGGGTTCATGTGCTCCATTAGTCCTTTGGACTCATTATTTCCTGCATCTTTGATTTTCTTCATTCTTCTCTCCAGAAGGGGAGAGATGAATAGTTAGTTGCTCACAAGCTTTTAAGACCCTAGTTGCTATTCACCAAAGTAGGATATAGAACATTGTCTTTGTGGACTATAGTATGCCAATTGACTTAGCATCCCTTGAGACTATGGTCCTGAGCCTCCATACTCAGCAACTCATTCCCTCCAGGTGTTTCGTTATGACTAAGACATTTTCATAACTTTGCCCTCTGTTGTTATGTGCTGTCGAGTCGGCCCCGACTCATAGTGACCCCTTCTTGGGTTTCCCAGCCAGTGTCACTACGGAAGTAGATTGCCCAACCTTCCTTCCGAGGAGTGGCTGGTGGGTTTGAACCGCTAGCCTTCTGCTTAGCAGTCAAGTGCCTTAGGCACTATGCTACCAGAGCTTCATTGCCCCCTGTATGTTCTGCTATATTCACGGATGTATTTGAAGCAATATAAATACATAGGTAAAGATAGCATCTGTCAGACCTATATGTATTCATGAGTGTGGTCCCACTCACCTTCCCACTCCTCTTCAGATTGAGTGTTTATGTATGTATCCATTCATAAATTATTGTTATTACTGTTATTTCAGGATTGTGTATGAAATAGTACTCACCTTTGTTGCCTTTAACTCATATGCTTCTCCCTGTGTCTTCCACTGCCTTGAACATTTTGTGCTGACCTGCCCCTTATTGTATACTACTTTTCCCTTCACCCAAGTTAATGTCTAGCCTCTAGCTGGTGATTTTTCCCTCCCTTCCTCTCCCACCTCTGGTACCCTTCAAAGAATGATTCTGTGTTTAAACCTTTTCTTAACTTTTTATAGTAGTGATATCATACAATAATTGTCCTTTTATGACTGACTAATTTAACTTATCATAATGTCCTCTAGGTTCATCCATGTTATGAGGTGTTTTGCAAATTCATCATTATTTGGTAACATTGCTTAGTATTCCATTGTGTGTATGTTTTGTTAACCATTTATCCTTTGATGGGCACAGATGATAGCTCCTTGTTGTTTAGATTTGCATCTCTTTAATGACTAATGATCATTATACTAATGATCACAAGTATTTCCTCATGTGTTTGTTAGCCACCTGAATGTCTTCTTTTGGTCTGTCCTCTGTCCATTACAGGTGTTGGATTTTGTCAAATACCTTTTATGTGTTGATGGATAGAATCATCTGGTTCTTTCCTTTAGTTTTATTTATATGTTTGATTACATTGATTGTTTTTCTAATGTTGAACCATCTTTGTATACCTGGTATGAATTCCACTTGGTCATGATGTATTATTTTTGTGATATGTTGCTGGACTCTATTGCCTAACATTTTGTTGAGAATTTTTGTGTTGATGTCTGCCAAAGAGACAAGGAGGCCACATCTTCTGACCTCCTCTAACCCCACAAGAGGAAGACAGAATCACAACCAGTAGCCCAAGGCCTATCCCTGCTAGGGCAGACATGGCCCCTCCCTCCAGTCCTTTCACCAACCGTTCCTCCTGCAGCACCCACCACCTCTCTGCTGGGTTCGATAATTTGTTGCAGTGGCCACACAGAACTCACAGATTGTGGGGTTTATTAGGGAAGCAACAGGGTACAATTCAAATTCAGGAACACGCTCAGTCTCAGCCCACCATCTCTCAGACTCTCTCCCAGCAGCATGTGTCTCTCCCAGCAGTGCATGTCTCTCATGTCTCTCCCAGCAGCAAGAGATTCCTTCTGCTTCCAGGAGGGCTCCTTTTGAACCTGGCAGAGTGGCCAAACTAACCAATCCCAACATCAGGATTCTATACACCTGAGAGAGAGAGAACTTCCCAGATTACTTGGTGCTACACTCTACAGAAATACCCCAGGTAGATAACTTTAACAATCAGGAGCTAGTCATTTGCTCATGGCAAATTCCACCATGAAGTTTACAAAGACTTATGGCTAGAAAAGCCACACTATGTAATTTACTACGCTGCAATGTCCATGAGGGGTATTGGTCTGTAAATTTCTTTTTCAGTGATGTCCTTGCCTGGTTTCGGTATCAGACTTATGCTTGCTTCATAGAATAAGTTGGGAGTATTCCATTCTTTTCTATGTTTTGGAATAATTTGAGTAGAATTGGTGTCAGCTCTTCTTTGAATATTTGGTAGAATTCACCAGCAAAGCTGTCTGGGCCAGGACTTTTTTTGTTGGGAGGTATTTGTTTTTTTTTAATGACTTGATCAATTTCTTCTTTTCTGATGGTTCTGTTCAAATGTTCTATCTGATTGTGCTAGTTTGTGTAGGTTGTATGTTTCCAGAAATTTCTTCTTCCATTTCTTCAAGGTTTTCAAATTTCTTGGAGTACGGTTATTCATAGTACTCATTATTATCTTTTTTATTTCAGTAGGTTCTTCTGTGACATTGCCCATTTCATTTCTTATTCTTATTATTTGCAACCTTTTTTCCTTTGTTAAATTTGCCAGTGGTTTATCAGTTTTATTAATCCTTTCAAAGAACGACCTTATTGGTTCTTTCTATTGTTTTTCTATATTCTGTTTAATTTATTTCTGCTTGAATCTTTATTGTTTCCTTTCTTCTGGTGACTGTAGGCTTTTGTGTGTTTGTGTGTGTGTGGCTATTCTTTTTCTAATAGTTGGAGATGTTGGGTTAAGGTGTTGATTTTCAGTCTTTTTTGTGTGTGTTTGCATCTATTACTATAAATTGTGCTCTGACCTCTGTGTTTTCTGAGTCCCAAAGATTTAGTATGTTGTATTTTCATTCTTGTTTGATTCAAAGAATTTTTTTATTTCATTTTTTTTAATTTCTTCTATCACTCAGTAGTTTTTAAGCAGGATTTTATTCAGTTTCCTGGTATTTGACTTTTTTTTTTTTCCTTGATCATCCTGTTGTTGATTTCTGATTTTACAGTATTATATCTGAGAAAATGTTTTGTAGTATTTCTATGTTTTAAAATTTATTGAGTCTTGCTTTGTGGACTAACATATGGTCTATTCTGGAGAAAATTCAATGCACTTGAAAAGAATGTATATTGACTGTTGTTGGGTGGAGTGTTCTATATACATCTATAAGGTCTAGCTGATTGATTGTCTATATCTTTGTTTTTTCCTAGTTGTTCTATCCTTCTTTGAAAGTGGTATATTAAAGTCTCCTACTATTATTGTGAGTTATCTATTCTCTCCTTCCGATTCTGTTAAAGTTTGATTTATGTATTTGGGGCTCTTTCATTGGGTGCATAGATATTTATTATGGTTATGTCCTCTTGTTTGATTGACCCTTTAATCATTATATAATATTCTTCCTTGCCTCTTTTGCTGGTTTTTGCCTTGACGTCTTTTTTATCAGAAATTAATATTGCCACTCCTTTTCCTTTTTGGTTGCCATTTGCTCAGTATACATTTTTCCATCCTTTGGATTTTAGCTTATTTTTGTCTTTGTGTCTAAGGTGTGTCTGGTAGACAGAATATTGATGGATCATGTTTTCTTATCCATTTTGCTACTTTCTGTTTCTTGACTGGTGCATTTAATCTATTTACATTCAATGAAATTTTTGATAGTATGAATCTACTGCTATCATTTTGCTGTACTTTTTTGTGTGATATTGATGGTTTCTTTTTTCCAGATATTTTTTCTGCGCTAAGCTCCTTTTGTTTATGGATTTTCTTATCCTTTCTTTTGTTGCTTTTGTTTTAGTGTTTACTAAGACTTATTGATTTTCTTCCTTTTCATTTTGGTGTGAAGGTTTTTAAAATTTTCTTTGAGATTACATTGTAATTTATTATATCTTCCCAAGTTTAACACAGTCCATTCTCAATATTGACTTGACTTCCTCTCCATTTGAAGTTCTGTAACTACATCATTTATTCCCTTTTTGCTTTGTAGTTATCATGGTTCACAAATTGGCATCTCTGGTTTCCTCTTTTCCATCTTGTAGGTTTCTTTTATTTTAGAGACTTCAGTATCTGGGTTGATTTCCAGGTGATGTTGCTATATGTCTTAATCTCCAGTTGTTTTCTGCTGTTTGTGGTTCTCTGTCCAGAGGAATCCCTTTAGCATTTCTTATAAGGTTTGTCTGGTTTTTGCAAATTCTCTTAACTTCTGTTTATGAGAATGTCTTAATTTCACCATTGTATTTGAGATACAATTTTTGCTGTATATATAATTCTTGGTAGGCAATGCTTTTCTTTCAGTGTTTTAATTGTCATCCCATTGCCTTTTTGCCTGCATGGTTTCTGCTGAGAAATCAGAGCTCAGTCTTATTGGTTATCCTTTGTATATGACTTTTCATTTTTCCCAAGCTGCTTTCAAGATTCTTTGTCTTTGGTTTTGGAAAATTTGACTATTATATGTCTTGGCAATTTTCCTTTGGGGTCTACCCTATTTGGAGTTCGTTGAATTTCTGGAATGCATACCTTCTCTTCTTTCATAATTTTGGGGACATTTTCTTCCAACAAATCTTCAATGATTTTCTTAGAGCTTTTTTTTTTTTTTTGTCTCTTCCCATTCTGGAATTTGAATCACACATAAGTTATTCCTCTTCATGGTGTCCCAAATGAAGCTTAAGCTTTCTTTATTTGTTTAATTCATTTTTTCTGATCGTTCCTACAACTGATTAGTGTTGAGAGATTGGTCTTCAATCTCACTAATTCTCTGTTCCATTGATTCAGTCCTACTCCTTTGTTCTTCTAATGTGTTATTGATTTTTTAAATTTTTGTATTAATCTTTTGGATTTCTATTTGCTCTTTTTGTATGGTTTATCATTTTCCTTTTTTTTCTTTGTCAATTTGTTCTTGATTTTTTAATTTTTAAAAAAAATTCTTCTAGAATTTTGTCTGTGTTTTCCTTGATTTCATCTATGGTTTCTTTCAATCCATTGAAGGTACTTAAATATAATTCTCCTGAATTCCTTACCAGATAATTACTAGCATTTCTTCCTTGGAAGATTTTCTGGCCCTGTACTTAGCTCACTGGTTTGAGGCATCATATCCTTTTTTTTCCTGGTGTGATTTGACATTGTGTGTTGTCTCTGAGACACTGTAGTGTCACTATATTAATTTAATCATTATATGTTGGTTTGCTTCACTCTGATTTTTTGTTTGGTTCTGTTTCAATGTATCTGGGCAACAGGGGAGTTGTGTTACTGTGGCTGCTAGTTTGGCAGCACTGAGGCACTCACCACTTGTCTGTGGGCAGATTTTTTTTGGTAGCAGGTAAGAGTGTGGGTGAAAGTCTTTGATCACTGATCGTGCAGAGCAGCTGAAGGCAACCTGGCTGGGTGTTGCTGCTTACCATCTACATTGGTCCAGTAGCACCTGGAGCAGGTGGTAGCATTTGCCCAATGGGTGGGGAGCAAGTATCAGTTAGTATGGTTGAGTAGGGTTACTGGCTCCCAACTCTGGGCTAAAATAGAAAGATAGAAAAGGGGAAGAACATGTTATGGGAGAGAAAATGGTAAAAATGGGGTGGGGGAGTAGGGAAGACTTAAGAAGAAAGAAAAAGATGAAAATGGCAAAGAAAAACAAACAAACAAACCAAGAAACAAATGTGGCACAGTACTGATGCAAGTGATAGCCATACAACATGGCTGTGGTGAAAATGTGGCACTTATTCCATGGGAGCATGCACACTGAGTATGGAGGGTCAGAGATGGTGCTATTGAATATGGAGGTGGTAAGGAGGCAAGGTACTCACTCAGCTCAACCAACACACACACACAAAAGGAACACAAAAGAAAAGAAAAAAAATAATAATGGTGTGGGACAAAAAGAAAGAGTAAAAGGAAAAAGAAAAAAATGGGAGGGGGATGACTGAGGAGAAGAGAAGAAAGAAAAAGAAAAAAGAGGAGAGAGAGAGACAGACAGACAGACACTGGTACAAGTGTCAGCTGCCAAGCACAGCTACAGCAGGAACCAGGGGCTCACTCTGGTAGAGCTCACACTGCCATCCATGGAGGGATGGGGGCAGATACTGCTGACCATGAAAGTGGGGCAGGAAAAAAAGAAAGAAAAGAAGAAAAAGGGTGAAAAGGAAGAAAAAAAAGAAAATAGAAACTAGGGGGAGATGAGGCAAGAACTAAGAAGAAGGAAAATGATATAGAAAAAAAAAAAAAAAGGAGGGAAGAACAAAAGCACAGTACTGTTGAAAGTGCGTGCCATCCACCAAACAGCCTGCACCAGAGTGTGCAGTTCCAACCAGGGAGGGGCAAGGACAGGCACTGCTAATCACTATAGCAGCAGGGAAAGAGCTCTTGTTCTTTGGGGAGGGTGGAAGGATGGAAAAACTAAGCAGACAGATTTAAAGGGGGAAAAAAATGCAGTTCAGCTCTGGCAGGGTGGGGAGTTTGACTGGCTGCAGGGTGGGTGAGGTTGGGTAAGGCTGCATTTCTGGTCACCAGGAAATTGTGCAAGGAAGGTAAGGGGGTAGGACTCATTACCCTGGGTGCCTGATCACAGATGTGGATGTGGTGCAGTCCTGGGTAATTAGAGTTGGTTATCTGGTTCTAGCTAGGACTAGAATGCCACATGCAATCATTCAAAATGGCTGTGCTGTACTGCTCCTTGTTCACTGTTTTCAGGCTCTTCCTCTCATTGATGTTTGATCTACTTCTGTATCCTTTCCTTCGAAGTTCTGGAATCCAGGATTATAATTCAGAGCTTTTCTCAAGTCTTTGTTGTAGAGGGTCTGAATAGTACATCTGCCTAGTCCACCATCTTGGACCTAGAACAACAATTATTATTTTTTATTGTTGTAAAATAAAACAGAAAATGGACATTTTTGCAATTTTATGTGTACAATTCTGTGACATTAATTACATTCATGATATTGTGCAACTATTACCACTATCTATTTCTAAAAGTTTCATGACTCCAAACAGAAATCACCATCTACTAAGCAATAGCTCTTCATTCACCACCACCACCACCACCCCTGCCACTGGTAACCATTAATAAACTGTGGTCTCTATCATGTGCCTGTTCTAAGTATTTCATATGTTGTTGCTGTTATGTGCCGTCGAGTTGGACCTGATTCATAGCAACCCCTCCTTGGGTTTCCGAGGCAGTATCAATTACAGAAGTAGATTGCCCAACCTTCCTTCCAAGGAGTAGCTGGTGGGTTTGACCGCCAGCCTTCTGGTAAGCAGTCAAGTGCCTTAGGCATTATGCTACCAGAGCTCCTAAGTATTTCACGTAAGTGACATTATATAACATTTGTCCTTTTTTCTCTGGTTTATTTCACTTAGTATGATGTTTCCAAGGTTCATCCACATTGTCGTATGTATCAGAACTTCATTTCTCTTTATCACATTTTGTTTATCCATTCATCTATCGATGGGCATTTTGGCTGTTTCTATCTTTTGGCCATTATGATAATGCTGCAATGAACATTGGTGTACAAGTCTCTGTCGGGGTCCCTATTTTCTATTCTTTTGGGTATATACCTAGAAGCAGAAGCACAGCATCTTATGATAATTCTTTAACTTTTGGAGGAACTGCCACCTATTTTCCATAGCAATTGTACCATTTTACATTCCCACCAGAAATGGGCAAGCATTCCAATTTGCATCCTCACCAACACTTGTTACCAACCCTGTGATAGCTGAGCTGTATGTCAACTTGGCTGGACCACAATTCTGTGTGGTTTAAGCAATTGTGATGTGGGTTGTTCCCATGATGGGATCAGATGTATATGTTTTGAGCAGCCAATCCATTGAAAGGGAGTTTCTTTAGGGGTGTGGCCTGCTTCCAGTATATTTAAGGACATCCTGGGAAAAGAGACACTCTTCTGTGGATTGGGATTCTGTTGTACTGCCTACAACTGTCTGTGAGTAAACAATCTACCATTC
The DNA here is from genome assembly GCF_000298275.1 of Orycteropus afer afer. NCBI lineage: Eukaryota > Metazoa > Chordata > Mammalia > Tubulidentata > Orycteropodidae > Orycteropus > Orycteropus afer. The sequence continues at coordinate 3,712,191 of NW_006921793.1, forward strand.
AGCCTGGTAATCTTGGATTCGTCATTCATTGGAGTCAACAGCCAGTATACTGCCTGCTAACCTTCAGCCCCTGCAGCTGCGTGAGTCAGGAATAGCCTTCAGCTTGATGTTTGATCCAAGAACTTGGGACTTGCCAGCTTTTATAAGTGTGTGAGCCATTTTCCTGAGATAAATTCTCTTTATCTGGTTCTGTTTCCCTAGAGAACCCAGTCTAATAAGAGGCCCCTTCTTTTTTTAACAGTAGCCATCCTAATGAGTGTGAAGTGGTATCACATTACTGTTTTGATTTACATTTCCTTAATGACTAATGATGTTGAGCAATGGAAACCCTCAGTGAGATGGACTGCTCCAATAGCCACAACAATGGGTTCCCACACAATCAAATATCATGAAGATGATGCAGGACCAGGCAATATTTATTCTGTTAAAAGGTCACTGTGAGTTGGAGCCTACTCAACAGCACTAACAACAAATTGGTCATTTGTATATTTTCTTTAAAGAAATGTCTATTTAAGTCCTTTGACCATTTTTAAAATCATATTGCTTGTCTTTGCCGAGATGTAGAAGTTCTTTATATATTCTGGATATTAAATGTTCATCAGATAGAAGATTTCCAAATATCTTCTTCCATGTTTAGGGTGTCTTTTCATTTTCTTGATAATGTCCTTTGATACACAAAACTTGTTTTTATTATTATTATTATTATTTTGATAAAGTTCAATTTATCTCTTTTTTTCTTTTGTTGCTCATGTTTTTAGTATCACATCTAAATTCCCATTGCCAAAACAAGGTCTTGACATTTTACCCTATGTTTTCTTCTAAGAATGTTATGGTTTTAGGTCTTGTATTCCAGTCATTGATCAATTTTAAATTAATTTCCTTATGTGATATGAAGGGAAAATATAGTGAGGAAGAACATATATCAACTTGCCAGGGGTTTTTGATGGAGGGAAGATGTGACTGCATATGGATGACTGGAGGTAGATTTTTGTGGTGATGGAACTATTCTGTTTCCTGATTGTGATGGTGGTTACACAAACCTATATGAGTGTTACAACTGTACATCCAAAAGTACTCAATTTTACTTTTCATTTTAATTGTAATAGAAAATGAATACCTGTGTTTATATGTAAAACCACGTTAAAGTCTAAGCTCAGATCATTAAAAACTGTTTGTTTGTTTGTTGGTACCAATATGAATGTCTGCTTCCATAAAGATTCACAGCCTTGGAAAACCCATGAGGTAGTTCTCCTCTGTCCTATAGGGTCGCCATACAAGTTGGAATTGACTCAACGGCAGTGGGTTTTTGGTACATAAATGTCCAGTGGAAAGTTCAAAAGTTGTATGAGATTAAAGGTAATTTTTTGTTATGCTAGACTATCTGTCCCATTGCAGGATGTCTAGCCAGAACTGCAGCTAGCACATAGCTATAATTGAATTTCAAAAGTGTATCCTTTCTGGAAAAATTACAAAAAAGTGCTCTGGGGGAAAAAAATATTCTAAGTAGAAGATTTAGAGTATAGAGCCCTTCTTCAGAACTGCTGCAACCCTCTCCTTGGTAAGTGCAGCACAGGCTGGACTTTGGCACTACTTCCTCCCTTGCTGAGTACCTTTGTGTGTTACAAAAACTAAGTAACCATATGGGGCAGCCCTGCATCTAGCTTCCCTAGGTTCTGATTTCTAAATTCCAGTAGCATCCCCATTCCCTATGCTAAAATTAACAACAAACAAACAAACAAACCTGGTTGCTGTTGATTGTTAACTGCCATCAAGTCAACTCCAAGTCATGATGATCTTATATATAACAGAACAAAACGTTGCCCAGTCTTATGTTATCTTGATTGTATTTTTTAGCCCATTGCTGTGGTTATTGTGTCAGTCCATCTCATTGAGGGTTTTCCTTGTTTCAGCTGACCCTCTGCTTTCCCAAATGTCCTCAAGGGTTGGAATAGCTCCCCTTGAGAACAACTATCCTGGTTCCTCAAGTTCTTGCACATAACTAGTTGTCAAGTTGAAAAGCTATTCCTTGAACTAATTCATTACCAGCATTTCTTTGGATTACTTGTACTTGAAATGTAAATCACCCAGCCTAGGACCTGGCACATAGTACACTTTCAACAAATGGAGTTTGTTAAAGCTGTAGCCGGGAAGCAACAGTGGAGGGCTTTTGGAGGGTCTGAACAGGTAGAGCAAGCTGGAAAGCAGTGGCAGATGGCTTTTGGGGGGCCAGAACAGGTAGTAGGGCAGGCTGGGAAGCAGGAGAGGAGAAGTTTGGAACAGCTAAGGGAGATGAACTTGTCTGTCAGTTTGTCATCCTGTGGTGGCTTGTGTGTTGCTGTGAGGCTGTAGGCTGTGCCACTGGTGTTTCAAATGCCAACAGGGTTACCCATGGTGTACAGGTTTCAGCAGAGATTCCAGACTAAGACAGACTCGGAAGAAAGAAGAGGTCATCCACTTCTCAAATAATTGGGCAGGAAAACCTTATGAATAGCAGTGAAACACTGTCTGATATATTACTGAAAACCTTATGAATATCCCTGAAACATTATCTGATAGTGCCAGAAGATGAGCCCATAAGGTTGGAAGGCACTCAAAAATGATTAAGAAAGAGCTGCCCCCTCAGAATAAAGCCGATCTTACTGATATGGATAGAGTAAAGCTTTTGGGAACTCCATTTGCTGATGTGGCATGACTCAAAATGAGAAGAAACAACTGCAAACATCCATTAATAATCGGAACATAGAATGTATGAAGTAAGAATCTAGGAAAATTGGAAGTTGTTAAAAATGAAATTGAACACATAAAGATTGATATCCTAGGCATTTGTGAGCTGAAAAAGACTAGTTTTGGCTGTTTTGAATCAGACAACCATATGATCTACTATGATGAGAATGGCAAATTGAAGAGAAATGGTGTGGCATTCATCATTACAAAGGATGTTTCAAGATCTGTCCTGAAGTACAATGCTGTCAGTGATAGGATAATATCCATATGCTTACAAGGAAGAACAGTTAATATGACTATTATTCAAATTAATGTACCAACTGCCAAAGCCAAAGATGGGGAAATGAAGATTTTTATCAACTTCTGCAGTCTGAAATCAACCAAACGTGCAATCAAGATTTGTTAATTACTGGTGATTGGAATGCAAAAGTTGTAAATAAAGCAGAATCACCAATAGTCAGAAAATATGGCCTTGGTGACAGAAATAAAGCTGGAGATTTCATAATAGAATTTTGCGAGACCAAGGACTTATTCATTGCAAATAGTTTTTTTCAACAACACAAACGGCGGCTATTGGACTTCACCAAATGGAATACACAGGAATCAGATTGACCACATCTCTGGCAAGAGATGATGGAGAAGCTCAATATCTTCAGCCAAAACCAGGCCAGGAGCTGATTGTGGAACAGACCATTAACTGCTCATATGCACGTTCAAGTTGAAGCTGAAGATAATTAATACAAGTCCATGAGAGCCAAAATATGACCTTGATTGTATCTTTCCTGAATTTAGAGATCATCTAAAGAATAGATTTGATGCATTGAACACCAATGACTGAAAACCAGAAGAACTGTGGGATGACATCAAGAACACCATTCATGAAGAAAGCAAAAGGTCATTAAAAAGACAGGAAGGGAAGAAAAGACAAAGATGAATGTCAAAAGAGACTCTGGAACTTGCCCTTGATCAGAGAATAGCTAAAGCAAATGGAAAAATTGACAGGATAAAAGAGCTGAACAGAAGATTTCAAAGAACAGCTGGAGAAGACAAAGTCAATTACTATAGTGAAATGTGCAAAGAGTTGGAGTTAGAAAATGAAAAGGGAAGAACATGTGTGGCATTTCTCAAGGTGAAAGAAGTGAGGAAAAAAAATAAGCCTCGAATTGCAATATTGAAAGATTCCATTGGCAATATGTTGAATGACGCAGGAAACATCAAAAGAAGATGGAAGGAATACACAGAGTCACTATACCAAAAAGAATTGGTAGATGTACATCCATTTCAGGAGGTGGCATATGATCAAGAACCAGTGGTATTGAAGGAAGAAGTTGATGCTGCATTGAAGGAATTGGTGAAAAACAAGGCTCTAGGAACTGACAGATACCCATTGAGATGTTTCAACAAAAGGATGCTGCTCTGGAGGCATTCACTTGGCTATGCCAAGAGAGTTGCAAGACAGCTATCTGGCCAACTGACTGGAAGAGATCCATATTTGTACCTGTTTTAAGAAAGGTTATCCCACAGAATATAGAAATTACTAAATGCGGTGTAGTAAATTACCTGGTATGGCTTTTCTAGCTATAAGTCTTTGTAAACTCTGTGATGGAATTTGCCATGAGCAACTGAATTTGTTGTTGTTGTTGTTATGTGCCGTCGAGTCAGCCCTGACTCATAGCAACCCCTCCTTGGGTTTCCAAGGCAGTATCACTACAGAAGTAGGATTGCCCAACCTCTAAGAAATCATAGCTTAGTCTTACTGGTTGCCCTTTATAAGTAAATTTTTAATTTTTCCCTTACTGCTTTTAGGATGCTTTTTTTCTCTTTGGTTTTGTTGAGGTTGATTATATGTCTTATGATTTTCTTTTGGGGTCTATCCTGTTTGGTGTTCTTCAGAATTCTTGAATGGATATATTCTGATCTTTCATCATATTAGGGAAATTCTTTTCCAACAAAACTATAGCAATTTTCTCTGTGGTTTTATTTGTCTCTTCCTTCTCTGGAATTCCAGTTACAAGTAGTTTATTCTTCGTGATGGTATCCCATAAGAATCTTAACCTTTCTTCATTTTGTCTTGACCTTTTTTCTGATTGTTCCCTTAACAAAATAGTATTGGAGGATTTGTCTTCAATCACATTAATACTCTCTTCCATTGATTCTATTCTACCCTTTTGCCCATTCA
>NW_006921793.1:3722238-3725209 GCF_000298275.1 Orycteropus afer afer
ACCCACTGCCATTGAGTCCATTCCAACTCATAGCAACCCCCACTGGGTTTTCAAGGCTGTAAGTCTTTATGAGGGAGCTCTGGTGGTGCAGTGCCTAAGGCATTTGACTGCTGACCAGAAGACTGACAGTTGAAACCCACCAGCCACTCCTCAGAAGGAAGACTGGGCAATCTACTTCCGTAGTGATACTGCCTCAGTTGATTATTCTACAGAGTGTGCACACTTCACTAGTGTCTACGGAGTGCACACTTCAGAAACCAAAGGAGGGGTCACTAGGAGTTGTATCTGACTTGACAACAGTGAGTTTTGGTAAATCCTTATGGAAGCAGATTGCCTCATCATCCCTCCAGGGAGCAGCAGACGAGTTTGACCTTCCACCATTCTGGTTAGCATTCAAATGCCTTACCCACTGCACCACCAGAGCTCCCTACCAGATTGCTTAGGAATACTTTTTCTCCTTTCAGAAGCAGAGACTATATTATATATCTGCTTCAGGGGTTAACTGATCTCTCTCTCTCTTTTTTTTTTTTTTTTTTGTAAGAGCTCCCTACAAATAATAGGAGATAATAATGGAATATTTAAAAATAATAATATTAATAATAAACTTTTTATTGTGATTTGGGTGAAAGTTTACAGAGCAAATCAGTTTTCCATTCAACATTCATATGTACTTTGTTTCATGTCATTGATTGCCATCCCCTCAATGTAACATCACTCATCCTACTTCCTTGCTATTTCTTGTTTCCGTTATTCCTTCTTTTCTGCCTGTTGAAATTTGTCTTTGGGCAAATGCTGCCCTTTTGATTTCAAATGGTTGATTATCCTATGGAGTGCACACTTCACTAGTGTTATTGCTCACCTTATAGACCTGTCTATTGTTTGGCTAAAAATTGAGCCACAAGGGTTAATTGAGTTTCAGGTCCAAAAGATGACTAAGGGCCATGGCCTTGGAGGGTTCCATCAGTCTCTATCTGACCAATAAGCCTGGCCTTTTTTATGATTTGGGGTTTTGTTCCATGTTTTCCCCCCCCACCTTCTATCCAGGATCTTCAATTTTGATCCTTTTCTGAGTGGTTGGCATTGGTACTGGGCACCATCTAGTTCTGGTCCCAAGGTCATGGAGGCTGAGGTTCATGTGGTTCCATGTGTCTTTGATTTTTTTTCACTCTTATTTTCTCTGTATGTGGAGAGACAATAGTTGCACCTTAGTTGGCTGCTCACAAACTTTTAAGACCTCAGTCAATACTCACCAAAATTGGATGTAGAACATTTTCTTTGTGAACTATTGTTTTGGTTACCTCTGACAAGAATGTATCACAAATGGGTTAGCTTTAACACACAGGAGTTTATTCTCATAGTTTGGAGGCATTAAGTCCAAGTTCAAAGTGCCAGGCTCTAGGGGCTGGGTAAAAGCCCCTCAACCTTGGGCTTCAGGTTGGCCTCCTGCTCCTGGCCCACTGAAGCTGGAGGCTTTTCTTCACTCAGACAGCTATTGGTTGCTGAGACTGACAAGCCCAAGGCTAACAAGTAAAAGGGCACAGTCCATTGATTCAAGACCATTGAAAGTCCCAAGGTTGGCAAGGCATGGCAGGCTGCTGAACAGCAACATGGCTACATGTAGGGTTCAAGTGTGCCATAAGCTGGAGACCATTCCCCAAGGTTTCTCCTTATATATAGGAAGCAGACCACATCCCTAAGACCACATCCCACTCAGCTGCTCATAGTAGATTCCACCATGGAGTTGATTACTAGTCTCATCATGGGGAATACTACATCTAGCTGCCTAGCCATCACCCAGGTCCAGCCAAGTTGACATACAAACTTAACTACCACAGCTATATTATGCCAATGGACCTCGATGTCCACTGAGATTATGGTCCTGATCCCAGATTAATTGACCTTTGATAAATTACAGAGAATTGAAAACTGAATGTTATTAGGCCTCAGGGTTGATTTTAATCATTCATGTTTAAAGTTGCAAAATTAAAATATTTACCTTTTTAATAAGTTTATTAAAATAGCAACTTGAAGTGAAGAAATCAGACCTGTAAAAAATAATGATTATATATATATATATATATACATATATATATATATATATATAATATATTCATAATTATCTTTGTTCCTCACAATTATTTGTAATTATACCTTAGACTTAAATGGCCCTTTACTTGATGATCTGTAAGCATTTTATGGAGCACTATGGAGCTCTGGTGGCATAGTCCCTAAGGCATTTGACTGCTAACCAGAAGGCTGGCAGTTTATACCCACCAGCCACTCCTTGGAAGGAAGATTGGGCAATCTTCTTTCGTAGTGATACCACCTTGGAAAACCAAGGAGGGGTTGCTATGAGTCGTATCCCACTCAATGGCAGTGAGTTTAGTTTTATGTACTTTCTAGGAACTTTAGTGGCACAGCAGTTAAGGCAATCAGCCGCTAACCAAAAGGTTGGCAGTTTCAACCTACCAGCCCTTCTACAGGAGAAAGATGAGGCAGTCTGCTTCTGTAAAGATTTACAGACTTGGAAACCCTATGGAGCAGTTTTACTTGGTGCTATAGGATCACTATGAGTCTGGATTGACTCGATGGAAGTGAGTATATATAATTTCTCTATTTATGAGATGGAAAGCGTCTCTATTCTTTCTTTTCTGAGAGTTTTTATCATGAGCTGAATTTTGTCAAAAGCCTTTTCTGCATTGATTAATATGATTATGTGATTTTTCTTTTTTTTAATCTTGTTAATATGGTGGATTACATTGATGGATTTTTTAAAAATACTGAACCAGCCTTGATCCCAGGAAAAAGCCCGCTTTGTTATAGTGTATTATTCTTTTTATATATTGATGAATTAATTCTCTTTGCTAATATTTTTAAAGGAGCTCTGGTAGCATAGTGCCTAAGGCACTTGACTGCTAACCAGAAGGCTGGCAGTTCAAATCCACCAGCCACTCCTCGGAAGGAAGGTTGG
>NW_006921793.1:3725309-3727569 GCF_000298275.1 Orycteropus afer afer
ATGCTACCAGAGCAACTGAATAGCTGCTGATTATTAAAGTTATCCACCTGGGGTATTTCTGTTAGGAGTGGCATGAAGCAATCTTCTGGGAAGTTCTCTCTCTCTCTCTTTTTCAGGTGTATAGAATTCTGATGTTGGGATTGGTTAGTTTGGCCACTCTGCCAGGCTCAGAAGGAGCCCTCCTGGAGGCAGAAGGAGGCTCTCTGACTGCTGGCTGAGAAAGACGTGCTGCTGAGAGAAACACACACTGCTGAGAGAGACATGAAAGTCATCCACTGCTGAGAGAGAGACACGAGAGACATGTACTACTGAGAGAGCGATGTGCTACTGAGACTGCTGATGGTTGAGTGAGACAGCCAGCTGCAAGAGACTGAGTGCATTTCTGAACTTGAATTGTAGTCTGGTGCTTCCCTAATAAACCCCATAATCTTTGAGTTCTGTGTGGCCACTGCAGCAAATTATCGAACCCAGCAGAGAGGTGGTGGGTACTGCGGGAGGAATGGTTGGTGCCAGGGTTGGTGGAAGGGCTGGAGGGAGGCAGCATGTCTGGCCTAGCAGGAATAGGCCTTGGGCTACTGATGGTGAATCTGTCTTCCTCTTGTGGGATTAGAGGAGGTCAGAAGATGTGACCTCCTTGCCCCTTTGGCATTGAACAGTATCATTGATATCACATTCAAGTAAAATATTACTGAAGATAATTCAAAAACAGTTGCAACAGTACATTGACAGAATTTACAGAAATGCAAGCTGGATTCAGAAGGGGACATGGAATGAGGGATATCATAGCTGATGTCAGATGGATCTTGGCTCAAAACAAAGAATACCAGAAAGATGTTTGTATTGAAAACTTGTGTTTTATTGACTATGGAAAGGCATTTAACTGTGTGGATCATAACAAATTGTGGATAACACTGAGAAGAAAGGGAATTCCAAAACACTTAATTGTACTCATGGGGAACCTGTACATAGACCAGGAGGCTGTAGTTCAAACAGACCAAGGGGATACTGCATGGTTTAAAATCAGAAAGGGAGTGTGTCAGGGTTGTATCCTTTCACTATATTTATTCAGTCTGTATGCTGAGCAAATAATCCAAAAACCTGGACTGTATGGAGAAGAACGTGGCATCAGGATTAGAGGAAAGCTCATTAACAACCTGAGATGCATAGATGGTACAACTTTCTTTGCTGAAAGTGAGGATGATTTGGAGCACTTACTGATGAAGATTAAAGACTACAGTGTACAGTAGGGATTACACCTCAATATAAAGAAAACAAAACTCCTCACAACTGGACCAATAAGCAGCATCATGACAGATGGAGAAAATATTGAAGTTGTCAAAGAATTCATATTACTTGGTTCTACAATAAATACCAATGGAAGCAGCAGTCAAAACATCAAAAGACATATTGCATTGGGCAAATCTGTTGCAAAAGACCTCTTTCAAGTGCTGAAGAGCAAAGATATTTTCTTGAAGACTAAGATGTGCCTAACCCAAGCCATGGTATTTTCAATCACCTCCCATGCATGTGAGAGCTGGACAATGACTAAGGAAGACTGAAGAAGAGTCAATACTTTAGCTTTGTCGTGTTGGCAAAGAATGCTGAAAGCACCATGGACTTCTAAAAGAACTAACAAATCTATCCTGGACAAAGTGCAGCCAGAATACTCCTTGAAAGTGAGAATGGTCAGACTTTGTCTCACCTACTCTGGTCATGTTGTCAGAAGGGACCATTCTCTGGACAAGGATGTCATGCTTGGTAAAGTGCACTGTCAACAAAAGAGGGGAAGGTCCTCAACCAGATGGTTTGACACGGTGGCTGCAGTGATGGACTCAGGTATGGTAGAAATCATGAGACTGGCACAGGACTGGGCAGTGTTTCGTTCTGTTGTACATAAGGACGCTATGTGTCAGAGATGTCTTGACAGCACATAACAGCAACAACAACAAGTCTATAGCTCTAGGAATCTGGGACTTTCCATAGTCCCTCCCAAAAAAATAAACACTAAAAAGAATTTCAGACACTGTTGAGCCAATAGAAGATAGAGTTTTGACTAAGAAAGGAGGAGTCAGGGAAAGACCTTCCTATTCCTTACAAATCTCATTACCTACTTCTCCCCAGGGATACAGGTGAGGAGAGACAACTCAAAGACACCCAAAGCAGCAGGCCAGAAGAGCAGGAGAAAGGGGATTAAAAGCCAGGAAGCCAGACAGAGGAACAGTCAGCCACAGGGACCCAGGTGGGGGTGTTACGAGAGGTC
>NW_006921793.1:3727669-3733461 GCF_000298275.1 Orycteropus afer afer
ACTCCTCGGAAGGAAGGTTGGGCAATCCTACTTCCGTAGTGATACTGCCTCGGAAACCCAAGGAGGGGTCGCTATGAGTCGGGGCCAACTCGATGGCAAATAACAACAACAACAATATTTTTAAGGAATTTTGTATCTACATTCATGAAGTCTATAGCATTCATCTTTGTACTCTGTCCATCTTTAGTATCAAAGTAATAGTGACTTCAAAAATGAATTAGTGAATGTTCCCTCCTTTTCCATTTTTCTAGAATAGATTGCATAGAACTGGTGTTAGTTTGTCCTTAAACATTTAATAGAATTCTCCAGTAAATTATCTCAGCCTGGAGATTTCTGTTTCGAAAGTGTTTTTAATTATAAATTTTCTTGATAGTTATAGGGATATTCAAATGTTCTATTTCATATTAGATAAGTTGTGGTAATTTGTGTTTTTTGAGGAACTGGTCCATTTCTTCTAAGTTGTCAAATTTATGTATGTAGAGTTATGTATGTATGTATGTAAGGTCCATAATGATATGCCATGTTTTGTACCTGATAAACCCAAGGAGATGTTGCTATAAGTCAAATCAACTTGATGGCAGTGAATTTGGTTTGGTTTTGGTTGATAGTGATATTTGTGTGTTGTCTCTTTTTCTCTTTGCCAGTTTTGTTAAATTGTCAGGTTTGTCAATTTCTAAAATCTTATCCAAGAACTAGCTCTTTGTCTCACTGACTCTCTACTCTTTTTATGTTTTTAATTTTGTCGATTTCTGCTCTTCAGTATTTCATTTCTTCTGCTTGCTGTGGCTTTATTTTGCTCTTCTTTTTCTAGGTTCTTGAGGTGGAATTTAGATTGTTTTGAGACCTCTGCTCATTTCTAATGCATGCAGTTAGTTCTATATATTTCCCTGTCAACAATAATTTTTATTTTAATTTTCATTCAGTTAATGTATCATTTTATTTTCTTTGAGACTTCATCTTTGCCCCATAAATTATTTAGAAGCATGTTGTTTGGTTTCCAAGTATTTCAAGATTTTCCTATTATCTTCCTATTATTAATGCCACTGTAGAGAACACACTTTGTATGGTTTCAGTTTGTTTAAAATATCTTGAGCTTTGTTTTATGTGTAGGATGTCCTCTATCTTGGTATATTTTCCATGGGCCTAAGAATTTTTTGAAGAACCAACTTTTGATTTTGTTGATTTCTCTATTTCATTAATTTCAGCTCTAGTTCTTATTATTTCCTTCCATTTTCTTGCTCTTCTTTTTTCACTGTCTTATGGTAGAAGGTTAGAGTTTTAATTTGAGATCTTCTTTTGTTTTCTTAAATTCAATAACTATTAGTATATTGTAAAGTTATACATCTATCACAAGTTTAGAACATTCTTATTATTACCCCAAAAAGAAACCTCACACCCCTCATCCACCAACTTTCAATCTCTTCACCTGCCAACTCTAGGCAACTACTAATCTACTTTCTGTTTCTATAGATTTGTGTATTGTGCACATTAAATGGAATCATAAAATAATGTGATCTTTGTGACTGACTTCTTTCACTAAGCATAATATTTTCAAGGTTCAACCATGTTGAGGTGTATCAATACTTCATTTTGATGGTTGAATAATACTCCCTTGTATGGATATACCATATTTTTGTTTATCCATTTGTCAGTTGGTAGACATTTGGGTTGTTTCTACTTTCTGGCTATGAATAATACTGCTATACACATTCATATACAAATTTTCAATTTTCTTGAGTATATACCTAGGAGAGGATTTAGTGGCTTATGTGTGATAATATAATCCACTCAGTCCTCCCCTACTTATATACACTCAAGAAAGTTCTTTAACCATTTGAGGAACTACCAAACTGTTCTCTAAAATTAGCTAAACTATTTTAGATTCCCATTAGCGGTCCAGGAGGGTACTAATTTTTCCACATCCTCATCAATGCTTGGGAGCTCTGGTAGCATAGTGCCAAAGGCACTTGACTGCTAACCTTTGCTCACTTTTAAATTTCTTTTTCTTTTCATTACTGAATTAGGGAGTTCTTTATATGTTCTAGATATAAGTATCTTATCAGATATATGATCTGCAAAAATTTTCTCCCATTCTGTCAGTTGTTTGTTTTTTAATGACATGATTTTTGAAGAATGAAAGTTTTTAAATTTTGGTGAAGTGTGATTTATCTATTTTTTCTTTTGTTTGCTTGTGCTTTTGATGCCATTTCTGAGAAAACATTGTTTAACCCATGAAGATTTATGTCTATATTTTCTCCTAATAGTTTTATACTATTAGCTCTTACATTCAGGTTTTTAATGCATTTGGAGTTATTTTTTATATATAGTGTAATGTTGGGGTCCAACTTTGTTCTTTTGCATGTGTTTCTCTAGTTGTTCTAGCATTATTTGATGAAAAGACTGTTTTTCCACCAATGAATTGTCTTGGCACTCTTGTCAAAAATCAGTTGACCATACATGTACAGTTTATTTCTGTACTCTAAATTGTCTCCTATTTATCTATATTTCTGTCCTTATGCAAGTGCCACGAAATGCTTTCAGTGTATTTGAAATTGGGAAGTGTGAATCCTCCAACTTTATTGTTCTTTTTTAAGATTATCTTGGCTATTCTGAGTCTCTTGCATTTTCACATAAATTTTAGGATCAGCTTCTCAATTTCTACCCAAAACAAAAACAACAACAACAAAAAAAGAGAGATAGCTAAAAATATGAAAAAATAATATTTAATGATTTTCATGTTGGGTATGCTTATGGCTGTTTTTAGCACAACAACAGAAGAGTTGTATGGCCTGTAAGGCCTAAAAATGAACTATGTGGATTTTTACAGGAAAAGTTTGTTGACCCCTAGTGTAGACTATAGCAAAGACTGAATAATTATTGCCTGAAAGCCCCAGAAAAATGAAGCCTAGGACTGTAACCATTGGCTGGAATTCCCATTCCTGCCCAAGGGTTCTTGCTGAGCTATGTCTAGGCTTGATGAACGTGGTCTTTAAATTCTTTTCCTGCTGTGATTTTAAAAGTGGAAAGAGAGAAGCCAGGAATATATGAGGCAAAAGATGAAAGATGAAGAGGTGAACTATGGCATTCATAGTACAGTATAGAATTCAAATATTAAATTTGGAAGGACCTTAGCAATCCTCTCATTTTCACAGTTGAGGAAAACGTGACTCAGGAAATAATCCCCCAAATTACACTGTGTCTGACCACTGACCTAAGTCTTTTGACTATCTTGCCTATTTAAAATGTATACTCATACTTCAAAAACCAAAAAACCAAACCCACTTCCGTCGAGTCAATTCTGACTCATATCAACCTCTATTTTTTTTTCCGAGGCAGTAAATCTTTATGAAAGTAGATTGTCCAGTCTTCCATCCACAGAGTGGCTGGTAGGTTTGAACTACCAACCTTCTGGTTAGCAGTCAATTGTCTTAGATACTGTGTCACAGAGCTCTATTACTTTCTAGATTGCATTCACATTAGCAAACAGCAGTTGTTCATCTCTATCTAGAGACTGTTCATAGCCTCTCAGGAGACTTGTATTGAATGTTAGTAAGAGAATAAGAGGTCTCTGAGCAGACTGCTTTTTGAAAACATCACTTCCTGGCAGTGAGAGTGGAATTCTATTTTGCATATGCTAAAAACTGTGATTATAAGGTGTTAATACACCAGATAGTTTGGATATTGCCTTATTTTAAAGCCTGCAGGCCCCTGAAATCTTCAGTTCAGTCATGTTGTATCAAAGACATGTTTAAGGATGAGAAGCGATCAAAGAATAGAGGTCAAATTTGGAGCATTAGAAATGGGATTTTAATTCTCACTGGTCAAAATATATTCTGTCTTCATGTGGATGTAAAAGGGTACATGGCTGGATTTCCACTGACTGTGCCCACTGCCCTATGAGGGCTGACACACAGACACCGGTGGCAACAGCTCAGGGCTGGTGAAAACTAGGAACAGTTCGGAGACTCAGCAAGCTGAGAGGATGAAAAAAAATTCGGCAGCTGCCAAAGAGGAGCTGAGAAGGAGAAATCTTTCCATCAGGCTAATGAAACCTGTCAGCGACAGCAGGGATCCAGATCATGTTCTCCCACAATGCAAGAGAAAGAGAAAAGCAGCCGGCAAAAAGGAAGGAGGAGGGAGGAAGAAAAAGCAAGTAATTCTTAATTATACCCAATTATAGCCAGTAGTAGGAGTAGTTTGGCAGGAGGTGTTCATGAAACAAAAGAAAACAATTAAAGTATGGTACAACAATTGGCAAACTGCTGACTTTGTTCTCTGAACAATACTTCAAGGGTGCAACTTCTGTGTAGCTGGTAGTAGAAGTGGGTTTGCCTAAGCTTCAGAACCCCTCTTTCCATAGTTCTTTCCTAGGCTCTGGTAGGGCTATAGTGACGTGTTCACATTGCCTTGTTGTTGTTGTTATGTGCCGTCGAGTCAGACCCAACTCATAGCGACCCCTCCTTGTGTTTCTGAGGCAGTGTCACTACGGAAGTAGATTGCCCAGTCTTCCTTCCTAGGAGTGGCTGTGGCTTTCTGGTTAGCAGTCAAGTGCTTTAGGCACTATGCCACCAGAGCTCCCTCATTGCCTTAAGTTTTTAAAAATTTCAAGTATAGCAAGGATTATGAGGATGGCACAGGATTGGACAGTGTTTCGTTCTGTTCTACATAGGGTTGCTGTTAGTTGGATCCGACTCAATGGCACCTAACAACAACAGGATATTTTAGCTGCAGTCAGTTAAACCTACTATGTCTTTCCATCCAGACTTGCCCAGGACCAGGCAATGAAAGTTTTGTTCTGAAATTCACAGGGTCCCCATGAGTCAGAGCTAGCAACTAACTAACAGCAGGAGGAAGTTTTATTAGCTTACACCATGTTAACTGCAGTTTGAAAAATGTTTTGGAACATTTCAATAGAAACAAATGAGATACTATAAACTCCTATTCAGATGTATATAAAGGGTAAGTTAAGGAGCTCTGGTAGTGCAGTGGTTAAGGCATTCCAAACCACTAACAAACTGGTGGTTCAAACCCACCAGTTGCTTGTGGGAGAAAGATGAGTAAGTGTACTTCTGTAAAGATTTACAGTCTTGGAAACCTTGGATCAGTTCTACTCTGTCCCATAGGGTCCCTATAAGTCGGAATGGACTCAGTGGTGGTGGTTGTTAAAGGGTACGTGCACCTGACACAAGCCATGATATTTCCAATTTCCTCGCATGCATGTGAGAGGTGGACAATGAATATGGAAGACCGAAGAAGAGTTGATGCTTTTGAGTTGTGGTGCTGGCGAAGAATGCTGAAAGTACCATGGACTGCTAAAAGAACCAACAGATCTGTCCTGGAGGAAGTACACCTGAAATGCTCCTTGGAAGTGAGGATGGCCAGGCTTCGTCTCACCTACTTTGGTCATGTTGTCAGAGGGGACCCTGGAGAAAGATGTCGTGCTTGGTAAGATGGAGGGTTGATGAAAGAGGGGAAGGCCTTCAACAAGATGGATTGACATGGTGGCAGCGATGATGGGCTCAAGTATAGCAGGGATTATGGGGCTGGCGCAGGATCGGGCAGCGGTTCGTTCTGCTGTGTATGGGGTCGCTATCAGTCGGAAACGACTCAATGGCACCTAACAACAACAACAACAAGTTTATTTACTAAAGCGCTTCATAGTATCCTGATATTATCCTTTTTATTTCAGTTGGTTCTTTTGTGATGTCACCCATTTTGTTTCTTATTCGTGTTATTTGTATTCTCTCCCTCTTTTCCTTTGTTAAATTTGCCAGTAGTTTGTCAATTTTATT
>NW_006921793.1:3735736-3757505 GCF_000298275.1 Orycteropus afer afer
ATTTCTGTCTGTAGATTTAGAATCATGTCTAATTTTTCATTTATTTTGTCATTTTGTTCTTGTATTTTCTTCCAAAATTCTTTTAGGGTTTTTTCTGTGTTTTCTTTGGTCTGTCTCTCAATCCTACGAAGATACCTAAATATAATTCTTTTGAATTCCTTATCAGAGAGTTCCAATGCTGCTTCTTCCTCAGGGATATATTCTGGGTCTGTATCCTTTTCCCTTGTTACTATCACTTTATCCTGCTTCTTTGTGTGGACTGTGATGGTCTGTTGTCTCCGAGACATCATGGTGTTGTATTTAGATATCTGTTAACTGTTTGTGAACAGCAGCCAAGGGTACTTCAGGCTCTTGTTGGTGGTTTTTGATCATTGGCCCCTTGGTGGAGAAGGAGATGGTGACTCTCACTCAGTAAGTGAAGTTGCAGAAGGTGTGGGTATAGTTGTATCTTATGGGTACTGTTACTGTCTCCCACTCAGACAAAAATTATAATTGAATAACCATCAGAAAACTAAAAGCACATGCACAAAAAATACACCATGTGATCACACAGGAACAGTAACCAAAAGAAAAAAAAAGGGAAAAAGGAAGAAGAAAAAAACAAGGAAACCTGCAATATCTGGGGATAGAGCACTAAGAGAAAAAAGGTAGAGAAGAAGAATAATTAAGAAAAAATGGGAAAAATGCAAAAAGAAAAACAAGGAATGGGGATAAGCATGAGAAGAAAGGGGGGAAAAGAACAATTTAAATTAAAAAAAAAAAAAATTAACCAGGACATGGAAAAGAAAAAAAAAAGTTGTAAACTAAGACCTGTTGTTGTTGTTGTTATGTGCCGTTGAGTCAGACCCAACTCATAGCAACCCCTTCTTGGGTTTCCAAGGCAGTATCACTATGGAAGTAGATTGCCCCATCTTCCTTCCAGGGAGTGGCTGCTGGGTTTGAACCACCAGCCTTCTGGTTAGCAGTCAAGTGCCTTAGCCACTATGCTACCAGAGCTCCCAAACTAAGACCTGGGAGGGCAAGAATAAAGAATAATAGTAAAAAGGACAAAAGTATTAATAATAATAGTAGTTTTAAAACAGACAAATACAAGCAAACTAAACACCAGAAAAAAAAAGAAAGAGAAAAAGAAAACAAAGAAAAAAATTGTTGGAGGATAGGGCAAGGCACCCAGGCTCCGTCCGAGCACACAAACTGGGATGGAGTTCCTGCAGACCCTGAGGGTGGGTGGTAGTGGGGAATGGCCACACCTCCGTTCACCAAGCGAGTGTGGGGTATAAGAGTAACAAGAGGAATGTCACACCTTTTCAGTCATATGGGTCCAGAGTGCCTTTGGGGTTACTGGCAAACAGAACCTGTTCTTAAGCCCCTGGAATCTGGTAGAGTGTTGTCTCTTTAAATATTCAAAATGGTCAAGCTGCTTGTAAACATTCAAAATGGCAGCATCCTCCTGATGGGCAAAAGTCCACAGCTCAGCCCATCTTTCTCTTCACCATTGCTTTCCCTTTTTTTCCACAGCCACCAGAGCAGTCCTCCGTGCAGTCTCTGGCTAGCAGGGCTGATTTTTATGTTAATTCTTAGGTCCTACCACCACTCAGGAATCTCCAAGCTGTCTGTGCCATCAGGATCGCTCAGGATCACTGCCAGACCACAGCTCTGTATGTCTCCTTTTCTGGTATTTTCATGCAATTTCTTCTGCTAGTTGGGGTTTAGTCTACTTCTGTATGCTTCCCTTCAAGGCTCAGGAGTCCAGGATTATCTTCTGTGTCTGTGTTAATTGGTTCCTCTTTTCTTTGTTGAAGAGGGTCTGTGCAGTCTTTCTGCCTATTCCACCATCTTGGAATGAATTCAAGATTTAAAATTCTTACTGGTTAAATATGAAATACTGACATTGATGAAACTAACATAAAACTCTTAATACTCCAATATAATGAGTACTTTGATTACAAATAGGCTAATACACATCATCAATTAGAGGATTAAGGCTAGTCACTAACAAAAAACATAATGAACCCCAGGATGTTACAACTCACATAGGAAAGAAACTTGTTTTCTGCAAATTTTTAAAAAAAATTTATAAGTTTTTATAGTTATAAGACATTACTAATAATTGTTGCAGAGATAAAAGAAACTTTTCTAAACTATCAATAATTTAAAATTTTCAATGAACAATGCTTAAGGAAAGATAGGATTTTCTCTCTATTGTCACTATAGAAAATATTACAAAATCATTGTCTTACGAAGAGGCTATCAGCATATGCAGACAAATTGTAGGGAAAAAAAGCATTTTGGAAATGTTAAGATTAACTAAGGAAGTTAATTAATAAAAAAGTTATTTTTCTGAATTATGTGATGTTAGCTATAAAATGGTAACCTGTGTGATTTTTCTTATACTAAATAAATGTTCACTTTTGTACTCAGTTTAATGTTTATAATTTTGTAATATTTTAATAACAGAGAGCCCTTCAAAATTATATAAACTTCAGGTCATAAGATACTGGGATTTGCCGCCCCCCCCCCCAGTTTAATTTCTCAATGTCTTGCCTTAAGTACAGCATCTCTCCACACTCTCTGGAAAATGACTTTCACATTCCCAAACTTTTCTGTTTCACTGCTCCTCCCTATTTGGATCCCTTTCATGTATTTTTAAGTCATGATGAAGATTTGGTTTCTGGGCAAGCATTTACACAGCACGCGACTTCTCTGCTGTGTCAGTTCTTCATGGCCACCTCTGTGCACAGCTTCACAAAGTTTTAGTATTACTGCTCCATCCTCACTTTAAGGTTTGTTCCTCAGTCAAGTAGTTATTGGTTTCTCCTTTGCTCTGTCTTGAAGTCCTTGATAGTGGTTTTTCCAAACTTGCTTTTGGGTGATGTCACAGAGCCTAGCTTTGTGGATTTATTGTTTATTTTGGTTTTCGAGTCCAGTGTACATACATATGGGAGCTCTGACAGTGCAGTGCCTAAGACATGCGACTGATAACCAGAAGGCTGGGGGTTCAAACCCACCAGCCACTTCTCAGAAGGAAGGTTGGGCAATCTGCTTCCGTGCTGATACTTCCTTGGAAACCCAAGGAGGGGTTGCTATGAGTTGGACCTGACTTGACGGCAGTGAGTTTGGTTTGGTTTGGTACATACATATATACATACATACATAGTTCTCTATTCCATTAGTCAAGATAACTGTTCATTCTACCACCTATGTGAAAACTTTAAGGTCAGTCATCTGTAAAGATCATTCCCATATATATAGTCAATGGTGACACTGTTGTAAAAGATAGCATAGGAGGAGCTATTGTTAAAACAAGGAGTTCTGGTGGTGCAGTTGTTAAGGTGTTTGGCTGCTAAGCAAAAACGTCAGTGGTTTGAACCTACCAGGCACTCAATGGAGAAAGATGACTTGGAAACCACAGTTCTATAAGGTTCCTATGAGTCAGAATTGTCTTAATGGCAGTGGGTTTGGTTTTTGTTTTTTCTCTTTTTTTGGTTTTGGTTGTTAAAACATTGAGATTTACCCTTACTGCTTGATAAATAGTTCTTGCCTCCAAACCTCTGAGTGCCTCTCCTATACCTAGAGCCTCCCTCCATGATTCAGCATCTAAAGAGTTAATGACTGATGGAAAAGGGACTCTCCAGTGCCTCTCGCTACACTGCTTGGGCTTCATGTTACGTTTTGCTGTTGCTGTCTTGAAATTGGGCCCATATTTTCGGTTTGCAGTGGACCTCACAAATTATATATAGCCAGTCCTGAACATAATCACTATCCTTTTAAACACTGAAGCTTTTCCCCCAAGTGGAAAAGAGATTCTGTCTTAACATTGCCTTCAGGGTATCCTGGGGGATGCTATGCCAGACCTCTTGGTGCTAGTACTAACCCCGGATTCCCTTTGGCTCTGCTCCTCTACCATTTATCCTTGCCAACATTCTTCCAGAGCCCAAGCCTGGAAAAAGGCATTCAAAAATCAACATTTTTCTGCTATGAGAATTGTCATATTTTGAAGAGGCATAATAAGTGACCAAAATAAGAGCTCATTTTTTTTTTCTTTCTGATTCTCACTTCTTTAGTTGCTGAAGATATCCTGCCTCTCAAAACTGTTTAAACTATATATTTTTGTTCTTATTACTACACTTTCTGGAAAAATTGTGCAAATTTAGCCAAATAAATCTTTTCCAAAGGAAGTTGATTCTCAGGTCCTGTTTCACCCAATTAATTCAAATGCTGTTTTCGTCAGTTGCCATAGAGTCGATTCTGACTTATGGTGACCCCAGGTATTACAGAGTTACAGAGTGGAACTGCTCCATAGGGTTGTATTGGCTATCATCTTCATGAAAGCAAATCTCTATACCTTTTCTTCTGCAGTCCCACTGGATAGGTTTGAACCACAAACCACTAGGTTAGAAGCTGAGTACAAACTTTTTACCACATGGGACCTGATTAATTCAGGTAGACATTTTTTATTTTAAAATCATGGCAGAATTCCTACCTAACTTCTCTGTTGGTTTATTGAAAAACCTTAATTAGAATGGAGATAGCCGGGAAGAAAGCTTTAGTTATTGCCTCAGATGTGGATTTGGCACCTGAGTCCCAGTTTAGCCTATTCTGAGAGATACTAAATTATTTTGGATTACTTCTATATGTACACTTTCTCTGTGAATGAACTTTAACCTACTTATGTTACAGGAATATTGTGAGAACTCATTAGATAAGGTCAAAATGGATTTCAACCATGGCATGTTATAAACTATTATTGTTATGCATTCACTCATTATACATGATCATTATGAGATTACATATAACGTAGTGATAATAACAGGCTGTTGATATTTAATGGTATTAAGGAAAATTTTAACTCAACATCAGTTGCCAGATCTCTTTTATTAAATGTTGATATGACAAACTTAGGCTTTGTAGCACAAATTACTGCATGGAGTATGAATGGTATTCTGAACTACACATTGCAGACCGAAAAATGAAACTAGCAGACGTGTTTGCTCTTTTTGTGTCACATAATGTGTATATAGATTGGACATTGTTCACAGATAAGAACAAAACAGCTGGTGACAAGCAACTGAAAGAGCAAAACTCTGAGGTTAACTCAAAGAGCAAAAGAAAGAGAAGTTGGTGAAAATATCTTCTTAGTCACCAGAGATAGATTCATCTCACAATCCAGACACTCTTTATATGAGTAGTAAGTGGCTATTACAACAATTTCTTGAAACACTTCATAATTATTTAATAGCTAATAGTTATTGGTCATTTAGTATGGGATAGTGTTATTTTACAAACATTATCACACAAACCTATTGCACAATTGCCATTGAATCAACCTCAACTCATGGTGAGCCCTTGTGAGTCAGATTGGAACTATACTACAAAGATTTTTCAGAAGTAGATCACCAGGCCTTTCTTCCAAGGCATCTCAGGGTAAATTCAAATCCCCAACCTTTCAGTAAGCTGAACATGTTAACCATTTACAACACCCAGGATCTCCAACCCATTTCATAACAGGTCCTATGTGTAAACAGCTGTTCTAGTTACTGAATTCAAATGTCCATGCTTTACTCAAGACTAATAGAAATCTCTAGGGCTAGGATCCAGGAATACATTGTTGTTATTGTTGTTCTAAATTCCCTCAATTGATTCTAATGTATAGCCAAGATTGAAAAACACTATAGGAGCTCTGGTGGCATTTGACTGCTAACCAGAAGGCTGGAAGTTCAAACCCACTGGCAACTCCTTGGAAGGAAGACTGGGCAATCTACTTCCATAGAAATATCACCTTGGAAACCCAAGGAGGGGTCACTATAAGTAGGAACCAACTGCACAGCAGTGAGTTTGTTTTTTTGTTTTCATACGAAATAAAAGGAGTCTTGGTGGTACAGAGGTAAAAGCACCGCTGTTAACCTAAAGGTCAGTGGTTTCAACCCACCAATTGCGCCACAGGAGAACAATGTGGCAGTCTGCTTCTGTAAAGATTTACAGCCTTGGAAACCCTGTTGTGCAGTTCTACTCTGTCCTAAATTGCCACTATGAGTCGGAATGACTTGATGGCAGTGGGGTGGGACTAAATGAATCACAAGCAGGCCTTGCATGAACCAATGGTGAGAGAATGATATGAATCAAGGGTTATGACTGAATCACTTCTCTGAAACAAGCCCATCTTAACAAAAATGTTCCTTTTATTAATTTTTCCACTCAATATTCCAGTTTTTCTGAAATAGGGGAAAATTGTTTCTTTGCTAGTTTCTATTCTTCCTTCACACCTGTCAGTTCTAAGTCCCAGAACTTAGAACTGTGTGACAAAACATCCCAATTGCTTGAAACTGAAGAGGTTCCTAGGACACAGGACTGTCAGTACTGAAACCCAGCAAATCCTGACAAACTAGGACGAGTTAGTCACTCTGACCCAGGATGACTTGACCAATGATACATATGATCTAAAAAAAACTCCAAGGGAAGAGACACACAAGGCTTCATCCACATTTTCCCATGATACAGCTTGAATTGACTGCTCTAGTTTTTCATTCTTGTTTATTCTCTCTCTTTCACAAATGACTACAATACCTCTTGCTTGTTTAATTCAGGGACTTACATATAATCACCTTCTGCACATGAAAAGATGCTCAACATCATTAGTCATTCAGTATGGAAATGAAAATCAAGACCACAATAAGATAATACTTTACCTGCACTAGGATGGCTATTATCAGAAAAATGGAAAATAACAAATGTTGGAGAGGATGTGGAGAAATATAAAATGGTTCAATGTGTGGAAAAAGGTTCTATGGCTCCTTAGAAATTTAACATAGAATTCTCATATGACCTAGCAATTCAAGTTCTAGCTGTGGATTTTAAATAAGCCAAAAAACTTTTAAACAGAGACTCAAACAGATACTCATATAATGTCATTTCAGCACTATTCACAATGTGCATCCAAAGGGGGAAACTACCCAACTGTTCATCAACATATGAATGCATTAATAACAAAACAAAACAAACTCACTGCCATTGAGTCAGATCCAACTCATAGCGATCTCTCCTTGGATTTCCCAGGCTGTATCACTATGGAAGTAGATTGCTCAATCCTCCTTCTGTGGAGTGGCTGGTGGGTTTGAACCGCCAGCCTTCTGGTTAGCAGTCAAATGCCTTAGGCACTATGTCACCAGAGCTCCCGAATGGATTAATAAAATGTGGTATATACATATATTTTATATACAAGGAGCTCTGGTGGCGTAGTGCCTAAGGCATTTGACTGCTAATCAGAAGGCTGGCAATTCAAATCCACCAGCCACTCCTTGGAAGGAAGACTGGGCAATCTACTTCAATAGAGATACTGCCTCAGAAACCCAAGGAGGGGTTGCTATGAGTCAGGACCAACTCCACGGCAGTGAGGGTTTTTTTTTTTTTTTTAAATATATACTTATACATACAACAGAATATTATTCAGAAATGAAGTTCTTATATGTGCTACTACATGGATGAACTTTGAAGACACTGTTATTGTTGCTGTTATGTGCCATCAAGTCGGCCCTGACTCATAGCGACCCCTTCTTGGGTTTGCTGAGTGAAATATACCAGACACAAAAGGATAAATATTATATGATCCCATTTACATGAAATATCTAGAATGTGCAAGGACATAGAGACAAAAATTTATGACTGGTTACCAGGGACTGAGGGACAAATAATTGCTTAATGGATACTGAGTTTCTGTTTGGGGTGATGAGAAACTTTTGGAAATAGATGGTGGTACATAACATGGTGCATATAGTTAGTGTCATTGAATTGTACATGTAAAAATGATATAAATGGCAAATGTTTTGTCATAAATTTCAGCACAATAACATTTTTTAAATGGTTAAAATGGCAAATTTATTTTACCACATTAAATTTTTTTAAAAAACATCAGCAAAGTTATCTCTTAACTGTAACTTCAGATACTCCACTTTACGTATCTCAATTTCAGATAAACAAATATATGATGTTCCCTGTGTGATGAAACTATTAAATTGTCCTTGCTCATGATTTTGTGGTAAGGATTAAATAAGATAAAATATGTAAAAACCATTAGAGCTGTGCCTGGACCACAGTAAGTACTCATTAAGTATTAAATATTATTATTAATAATAAACTTACTCAAAATTCATCTGAAAATATGAATTGAACCAAAACCAAACCCAGTGCCATGGAGTCAATTGTGACTCATAGTGACCCTATAGGACAGTTCCTATAGGACCGCCCATAAGGTTTCCAAGGCTGTAAATCCTTATGGAAGCAGATTGCCTCATCTTTATGTGATGGAGCACCTGGTGGTTCAACTCACCAACCTTTTGGTTAGCAGCTGAATGCTTTAACCACTACGCCACCAGAGCTCCTTAAATGAAGACAGTCCTGGGTACTAGAAGCACTTACGAATGAAGATCAAGGACTACAGTCTTCAGTATGGATTGCACCTCAATATAAAGAAAACAAAAATCCTTACCACTGGACCAGTAAGCAACATCAAGATAAACTGAGAAAACATTGAAGTTGTCAAGGATTTCATTTTACTTTGATCCACAATCAACATCCATGGAAGCAGCAGTCAAGAAATCAAAGGATGTATTGCACTTGGCAAATCTGCTGCAAAAGACCTCTTTAAAGTGTTAAAGAGCAAAGACTTCACTCTGAAGACTAAAGTATACCTGACTTACCTGACTGAAGCCAAGTATTTTCAATCGTCTCATATGCATGTGAAAGCTGAACAATGAATAACGAAGATCAAAGAAGAATTGATGCACTGAATTATGGTGTTGGCAAAGCATACTGAACATATAGTGGATTGGCAGAAGAACAAACAAATCTGTCTTGATTTAAGTACAGCCACAATGCTCCTTAGAAACAAGGATGGTGAGATTTTGCCTCTTGTACTTTGGTCATGTTGTCAGGACAGACCAGTCCCTGGATAAGGATATCATGCTTGGTAAAATAGAGGGTCAGTGAAAAGGGGAAGATCTTCAATGAGATGGATTGACACAGTGGCTGCAATGATTGTGAGGATGTTGCAGGTAATATTTTGTTCTGTTGTGAATAAGGTTGCAATGAATCCAACTTGATGGCACCTAGTGACAATATAACAACAGCTATTTGAAGAAAAATAAATCATGGTTACAATCCTGCACTCATTCCTTGAGCAGCTGAAGTTTCCTCCTTTCACCCCTAGAGTCACTCCCACATTCTGGGTACACATTTGTGCCCTTGGCCTTCTATGCTTCTCTACTGACAGCTTGATGGTGATTTTTTTCATCCTCTCTCTTGGAATCTGCCTGCAAGCCCTGCATTTAACCACCTAGTTTGAAGAGTCTCTCTTTTCTTCCTAGTCAGGAGCTTCCATGTGTCAGCATTGGCCTTGCCCATCCTTTCCTCCCACCATTGCCTTGGAAACATTTGCTCTTCTATGACCATGACCTTTTGGGGTTGACTCCTGCTTTTCTCCAGGACTGGTGAATAACTGACTCACTCATGCCTCACTTCTCCAAGTGCTGCACTATGTACATTTTCTAGTTGAAATTATATATATATATATGTATACACACACACACACACACACACACACATATAGGAGCTCTGGTAGCATAGAGGTTAAGACACTTGCCTGCTAACCAGACGGCTGGCGGTTCAAACCCACCAGCCACTCCTCGGAAGAAAGGTTGGGCAATCCTACTTCCGTAGTGATACTGCCTTGGAAACCCAAGGAGGGGTCGCTATGAGTCGGGGCTGACTCGACGGCACATAACAACAACAACAACAACATAGCTTAACAACTTTTATACCAAAAATGCTTTCATATTTTTAATGAATAAAAATAATTGATTAAGTACTTCTTATATTATGGGCACTTGGCCAAGTGCTTTACATTTAATCCTCCTAAGAACTCCATGAGGTAGATACTATTGTTACTTCCATTTTGCAGGTGAGAAAACTGAGGTAGATGGATTTTAAATAACTTGCTCTAAGTCAAATGATTAATAACTATTGGACCTGGGATAGGAACTAGCATTCATGATTTTGTTGGTCAGTCACCTTTTGAAAGCAATACTGTCATTCTATTATAATTACAAAGAGGAATGATCCTCTGTGTCATTTTCAGCCACGTCATAATCACTGGCTGTAGTAACTCTGGATTTGGCAACAGCTTTAATAGCTGTGTGACTTTGAACAAGCCAAATAACCTTTCAGGGCCTGGGATTCCTCACTCATAAAGTAGGACTAATAATGCCATTCAGCATTCCTGTTCATTTGTTCATTCATTGTTTTCTTCATTTATTGAGTGCCTCCAAGGTGCCAGACAATGGAGGTGAATAAAACCCAGCCCCTGGCCTTGAGGAGCTCACAGTTGGTAGGTTATTATGAGGTTTGAGAAGGGCTGGGTTAGTACAAGTGCTATGTTATATTCAAAACCTTTGTCAGTCTGACCAGTCTTCTTGTAACAAGGAAAAAAGACGGTTTCCCAAGCTATTTCAAGTGAACCAGTTACTATCAATTCAGACCTGACCTATGAGAATCCTATGTGTGTCAGAGTAGAACTGTACTCCATGGGGTTTGAAACAGCTGATATTTTGGAAGTAGATTGCCAGGGCTTTCTTCTGATTGACCTTTGGTTAAACCCAAACCTCTATCCTTTTGGTTAGCAGCAGAGCTCAGTAACCATTTATACCATACAGAGACTTCACCTCAATTAAAAGAGGGTTTATTGTGATGGAAAGAGAACCAGAAGTCAGTTAATCTCAATCTCTCTTTTTTCCTCTCTCACTCCCCTTTGTGTTGCTTCTCCCCCTCTGTTCCCACTATGGTTCTCTCCCTCACATTCCTGCTAGTTCTCAGTCTAGCCTTCATGGGGCTCTGTCATGCCCCCCGCCCTGTAGACCAGAGCATTTCATATTACATTCTTTTCGCTTCTACTTCCACTATTTAATGATTTCAATTTCTAATCTTCAATTACACATTCACAAGAAAGGAAACCTTGCCTATCTCTGTGTGTGTGTATCAGAGCATAGATTATAAGCCACATTTACAGATTGGCCAGTCTAGG
Source organism: Orycteropus afer afer (assembly GCF_000298275.1). Classification (NCBI taxonomy): domain Eukaryota; kingdom Metazoa; phylum Chordata; class Mammalia; order Tubulidentata; family Orycteropodidae; genus Orycteropus; species Orycteropus afer. The sequence continues at coordinate 3,746,808 of NW_006921793.1, forward strand.
GTTAGGTGTTTGTTTATTCCTGATCTGATCAGGAGTGACCAGGTAGAGTAAGAATCAGGAGGATAAAACCTGACCACTGCCCTGTTTCCTTCCCTAGTGTGGCTATTGGCAAAGAAGTTTCTCCCGGTAAGGGATGCGTAGGCAGGCGCTGTGATTTGGTTCAAGATCTATAGAAATAGAAGTTATACAATAACTTTCCTGGCTGGCTTCAATCTGCTTTTTTTCCCATAGGCCACCCTTTTAGTAAATGGAACAAAATCCACTCAGTCTTTCAAGTCAGAACCGGAGAGTGCTCCTCTCCCCTACTGGGAACTATGTATTTTACTTCCTATCCATTCCTCCCATTTGTCCCTCTTCTCCAATCCTGAGTTATTTCACCACCTCTGACTTGACTTGTGCTTCTGGCCTTCTAAGTTGTCTGTCTGTTCATCCCTCCTCAATCCATTCTTAACAACAATGCCAGAGTATTCTTTTAAAAAATGCAAATCTGGCCATGTTACACCCTGCCTAAAATCTTGCAGTGACCAAAGGACACAGTTTCTACTCCTTTGGAATAACAAGACTTTCATGATCTGGCCTCTGCCCCTCCTTCTGTTACTGTTCAAACACATGCCATGTCCCAAACAAGACATTATCTCTTCCACCATCTTAGCTTTAGCACAATTTAACATTCCTTCTGCCTGGAGTTTATTTCTCTCCCCTCTGGTTGGTAAACTCCTGTGCAAATTTCTTAGCAGCACCTCCTCAGAGAAGACTTCCTTGATTTTATCAGGAAGCTACCCAGAGAGCAAAGAGAACAGCCAACTTGATACCATATTGTACTATAATTGCATATCTCTCTGAAAAGGCAACAAACCCCATAAAGGCCAGGGGTGTGTTTTCATGCTCATCTCAAGGATTTAGTACAGTTTCTGTTTCATCAAGAAGTAAAACTCCCATTGAGTTGATTTATACTGGAGTGAGTCTTTCGGACAGAGTAGAATTACCTCATAGGATTTCCAAGGCTGTAAATGTTTATGGAAGCAGACTGCCGCATCTTTCAGCTGAGGAGTGGCTGATGGGTTCAAACCACTGACTTTTGGGTTAGCAACCCAGTGCTTTAACCACTATGCCACCAGAGCACCTTTGGACACCACAGCTCTATATAAAACAGTAAAGCAGAGGCATTGGAGTCACATAGACAAGGGCTCTAATATCAACTCTGACCATGTACAAGCTGGGTGCCTCGGGAAAATTATTTATTTATGTAAGATTTTTGTCTCATCTGCCAAAAGGACATAGTGATACCTACATGAACCCAAACCAAACTAAACCCACTGCTGTCGAGTCACTTCTGATTCATAGTAACCCCTCCTTGAGTTTTTGAAGTGGTATCTCTATGGAAGTAGATTGCCCCATCTTCCTTCCGAGGAGTGGCTGATAAGTTTGAACTGCCAGGCTTCTGGTTAGCAGTCAAATGCCTTAGGCACTACATCACCAGAGCTCCCCTACATACCAGGGTTATTTTAAGTGTTAGAGCTATAATGCATATAAAGCACCAAGTGCTCAGCACACTTTTGTTCAATGCATCTATAAATTAATGTGTTTACTTGACTTAGCAGCAGCATTTTACACAGTTGGTCTCTCTCTACTCCTCCAAGTTCTGTTAACTTTCTCACCTGACTTCTATAAAACTATGTTTGCCTGATCTTTCCCCTACTTTCTGATCACTTTTTTTTTTTTTAATACCCTCATTTCTCCAACCTGTAAATAGAGTGTGCTGGGGCTGAGAACTTGGCTCTTTTCTACCTGTTCTGGCTTCCTAGATGATCTCACCCATACTCAGAGCTTTAAATACCATCACTCTATTGATGATGTCTACATTTCTCTCTCCTGTCTGGACTGGTTCTCTGAACTCAGACTCATATATTTAATGGTATATTTGACATCTTCATTTGGATGTATAAGGTAAAGTCTAGTGAGTTCTCAAAAAAGTTAAATATGGAATTACCATGAGATACTGCAATTCCATTCCTAGATATATACCCAAAAGAATTGAAAATAGGGGCTCAAATAAATACCAATTGGCCTGTATGCCAATGCTCATTGCAGTATTATTCATAATAGCCAAAATGTCCAAAAACTACTCAAGTACTCATCAACAGATTAATAGATAAACAATATGTGGCACATCAATACAGTGCAATATTATTCAGCCATAAAGAGAAGTTCTGATACATGCTATAGCATAAATGAACCTTGGAAACATAATGTAAAGTAAAATAAACAGATCCAAAAGGACAAATATTGCATGATTCCAGTTATATGAAATATCTACATTATCAACCTATCTAAAAATATCTAAATATATGGAATAGGCCTATTTATAGACAGAAAGTAGATTCGCGATTACAAGGGCTAGGAAAGGAGTGGAGAAAAGAATTATTGCTTATGGGTACAGTTTCTGTTTAGGGTGATAGAAAAGTGTTTTTTATTTTTATTTTATTTATTCATTTTATTTTTTATTGTGATTTGGGTGAAGATTTACAGAGCAAATTCACTTTCCATACAGCAGTTCACATATACTTTGTCTCATATCATTGACCACAGTTTACCACAATGCAACAGCTCCCTTCCCACTTCCTCCCCATAGTTACCTCTTCCCTGTGTCCATCCCTCCATGGACTCTTGCCCCCTAAGCTGTCTCCCTGTGCACAAGCAGCCCTTCTTCTCCCATGATTGTTCTCTCCAAGGAGAGTATCTACTTGAGGTAAATGTTCAACTCATATGTCTGTATTTTGTTTGGCTGGAAACCACAGATGTGGCTTCAATTCCAGACCTGAAGGGCAGTTAGGGGCCATAATCTCAGTGGTTCCACCAGGTTCTATCAGACCAGCAAACCTGGTCCCTCCCCTTCCTTTTTTTTTTTTTTAATTTCCCTCCAAATGATTTTGAGTTTTGTTCCACATTGTTCTCCCTCTCTATCAAGGATCTCCTACATAAATCCCCTTTCAAGTGGATGACAGTGGTAGCTGGGCACCGTCTAGTGCTTCTGGTCTCATGGTCGTATAGGCTACAGATCGGATGGAGTACCAGTTGCTAGGACTAATTGTTTCCATGGATTTTGCTTTTTCTTCATTCTTCTTTGCTCTTGACGAGGAGAGACCCATCGTTGCATCTAGAGGGCAGCTTGCTAGCTTTTAAGATCCCAGTCACCACTTACCAAAGTAGGAGGTGGAACAATGTTTTGTATAGTATGTTATGCCAGTTGAGCTTGATGTCCCCTGTGACTATGGTCCCAAACCCGCAGGTTCAACTACTTGGTCCCTCTGGGTAGCTGGCTGTGACCAAGCAGTGACCACAACCTTGCCCCTTGTCAGCTCTACTATACACCTGGGAATTCTGATCATTCACATAAACTTATAGGACCATTGTCTGACAACCCTATATATGTTCTTGGATACACTCCCCATTTCATAGACATAATCATTCAGCCTGTCCACCCATCTAACCACCCATATACCCATGTTTGCCTTCACTGACAACGCAGTACTGTATGTGCAAAAGGGTTCATATTTGTTGTCTGTACCTCCCATGTACCTCTCTATGTCTTTCTCATCCTCAATGCTGCCATATTGGTCACTCACATTTGGTACATTGCCCTTCTCTTCACCCAGATCAATACTTCTATCTATCTAACAGCATTTCCTCCCCTCCCCTCCCATCTCTGGTAACCAACAAAGAAAATTTCCTTCTATAGATAAACCTTTCCTTAGCTTTTACAATAATGGACTAATACAATACTTGTCCTTTTGTGATTGACTTATTTCACTCAGCATAATGTCCTCCAAGTTCATCCATGTTATGTGGTGTTTTGCAGATTCTACATTATTCTTTAGCGTTGCATAGTATTTCATTGTGTGTATGTACCATAGTTTGGTTATCCATTCCTCAGTTGATGGACACCTAGGTTGTTTCCATCTTTTGGCTATTGTAAATAGTGCTGCGGTGAACATGGGTGTGCATATGTCTGTTCTTGTCATGGCTCTCACTTCTTTAGGGTATATACTTAGTAATGGAATGACTGGGTCAAATGGTATTTCTAATTCCAACTTTTGAAGGAATCACCATACTGCTTTCCATTGATAGAAAAGTTTTAGAAATAGTGATGATGGTTGCTTACCACTGTAAATAATGACTCTGAATTATACAATTGCAATAGTTAAAGTATCAAATTGTATTATACACACACACACACACATCTCCATGATTTTTAAAAAAAAAGTATTTCAAGGTATTTTCAGAACTGAACTCCTGATATTCTCCACTAAAACACAATCTTTTCTCATCTCAGTTAATGGAAACTTCATCCTTCCAGTTGTTCAGGCCCAAACCTTGACCTATTTCCTTCTCTCATAACCACTTCCAATCTGTCAACAAATCCTATTACCTCTACCTTCAAATTATATCCAGAATTTACAATTCTTTGCATCTAGTTGCAGACAACCTGGTCAAAGTTATCATCATCTCTTGGCCAGATTATTGCCTCCTAGCAGGTCTTCCTGCTTCCATTTTCTCTTCCCCCCATGACTTCATTCTATTCTCAATTCAGCTGTAACAACCTCAAAATCTGAGTGGGTTAGCACAATAGAAGTTTCTTTCTTGATCACACAAAGTCCAATACAGATGTTCTCAGGCAGGAAGCAATTCTAAGGAGCTCTCCTCTAAGCAATGAACCTTCCATCTTCAATATGTGATCATTTATTATGGTTTCTGTGGAAGAAGGAAGAAAGGATATGAAGGGTCACACAGGGAGTTTTACGGCTAAGCTTGGAAGTGGTATACATAGCTTTGATCCATATTCCACCGACTAGAACCCAGTCATCACACAATCCCAGTTCACTGCAAGGAAGGATAGAAAATTTAGTTCTCCTCTCTCCCTGGGGGTTCCTAGATGGTGCAAACAGTTTGTGCTGCATTACTAACCTAAATGTCGGTGGTTCAAACGCACTCAGCAGTGCCACAGAAGAGACACCTGTTGATCTGCTTCTGTAAAGACCATAGCCAAGGAAAACCCAGGGAGAAATTCTACTCTAACAAATAGAGTCATTGTCAGTCAGAATCCACTGCATGGCAAAGAGTTTGGTTTTTTGGTTTGGTGTGCCTAGGAAGAGGATCTAGTACTGATGTATATCTAGTGGCATCACTCTTCTGCTCAAAATCCTCCAGTGGCTTCTCAGCTGACTCAGTGTCAAAGCCCAAACTCCTTACAAAGGTCTATAAAATACCACCTAATCTGCTCATCTGTGCCTTATATCTCTGACCTCATTTGGCTGCTAACCAAAAGGTTGGCGGTTGAATCCACCAGCCAGCCAGCCAGCCAGCCAGCTGCTGAATGGAAGAAAGATGAGGCAGTCTGCTTCCATAAAGATTTACAGCCTTGGAAACACTATGGGGCAGTTCTACTGTGTTCTATAGGGAGCTGTGATGGTTAAGTTTGTGTGTCAACTTGGTTTGGCCTGGTTGAGTGGCTGGGCAGTAGAATGTAGTTATTCTCCATGGTGAGATTGGTAATTAACTCCATGGGGGAATCTACTGGAGCAGCTGAGTAGCTGCTTTGGGTATGTGGTCTGCTTCCCGTATATAAGAAACAGCTTTGGCAATGGTCTCTAGCCATAAGCTAGAGCATGCAGCCATGTTGTTCAACAGCCTGCCATGTTCTGCTGACTTCGGGACTTTCAATGGACTTGAATGAATGGCCTGCCATGTGGTTTGGTAACATCAGGACTGTGCCTTTTTACTTGTCAACCTTGGGCTTGTCAGTCTCAGCAGCCAGCAGCTGTCTGAGTGGAGAAAAGCCTCTAGCTTCAGTGGCCCGGGAGTAGGAGGTAGAACTGAAGCCCAAGATTGAGGGGCTTTCACCTAGCCCCTAGAGCCCAGCACTTTGAACTCAGACTTATAGCCTCCACACTTTTAGAGAATAAACTCCTGTTTGTTAAAGCCATCCCACTTGTGATATATATTCCTGTCAGAATGGCACTAGGTAAACAAAACAGGTGCTATGAATCAGAATCAACTTGATGGCAGTAGGTTTTGTTTTGTTTTTAAAATATATGAGGAGGATCCCTGGTGGCACAGTGGTTTAGCACTCTGCTTCAAACCAAAAGGTCAGCTGTTCGAACCCACCAGTTGTTCCACAGTAAAAAGATGTGACAGTCTACTTCCAAAAAGATTTACTGCCTTAGAAACCCTATGGGTTAATTTTACTCTGTCCTAGGGCAGCTGTGAGTCAGAATAACTCCATGGCAACGGGTAATACAATACACTGGACATGCTCTTGCCTTAGGCCTTTGCACTTTTATTTTCTTTGCCTTTGATGTTCTTCTCCAAGACACCCTATGGCTTACTCCTTCATTGCCTTCAGGTCTTTATTCAGTAGTTCCTTTCTTGTTCAGATCTTCTTCCTCCACCTTACTAAACTTTCAATCCCATATCACCTCCAGCACTTCTCTTCCCTTGCTTTCTTTATTTTTTAATCTTATCATTTGCTTCTATCAAAGTACTCTGCATTTTGCTTATTTGCCTTGCTTATTGACTGTCCTGCGCTAGAATATAAGCTTCATAAAGATAGAAATTTTTTATCTTTTCTTTAAATTGTGCTAATCTTGACTGTTAACCAAGAGGCTGGCAGTTCAAACCCATCAGACAATCCTTGGAAGATTGGGCAATCTACTTCTGTGGTGATACCGTCTCTGAAACCCAAGGAAGGGTCCCTATGAGTTGGATCCAACTCCACTGCACATAACAACAATCTTCAGTACTTAGAATAGTTCTCATAATAATACTCAATAAATATACCAAAAAAAAATAACCCCCAAAAACCAAATGCACTGCCTCGGGTTGGTTCTGACTCATAGTGACCCTTCCTTGGGTTTCCCAGGCAGTATCACTACAGAAGTAAATTGCCCAACCTTCCTTCTTAGGCATGGCTGGTGGGTTTGAACAGCCAGCTTTCTGGTTAACAGTCAAATGCCTTAGGCACTACACCACCAGACAGTCGGATCAGACTCATAGCTACCCCTCCTTGGGTTTCTGAGGCGATATCACTATGGGGAAGTAGATTGCCCCCATTTTCCTTCCGAGGAATGGCTGGTGGGTTTGAATCGCTAGCTTTCGCGTTAGCAGTCAAATGCCTTTAGTCCCTACGCCACCAGAGTTCCCTCAATAAATATCTTGTTGTTGTTGTTTGTGCCTTAGAGTCAGACAGAACCCATAGCGACCCCTCCTTAGGTTTCATCACTTGGGAAGTAGATTGCCCAACCTTCCTTTGGAGGAGTGGCTGGTGGGTTTGAACCACCAGCCTTCTAGTTAGCAGTAAAGTGCCTTAGGCCCTACGCTACCAGAGCTCCCTCAGTAAATATGTTGTTGTTGTGATGTACCCTGGAGTCAGACCTGACTCATAGCGACCCCTCCTTGGGTTTCCAAGGTGATATCACTACGGAGGTAGATTGCCCAACCTTCCTTTGGAGGAGTAACTGGTGGGTTTGAACCACCAGCCTGCTGGTTAGCAGTCAAGTGCCTTAGGCACTACGCTACCAGAGCTTCACAGAAATAAGTCCTTCTTAATGCTATTTCTAATTATCATTTCAAAAAGAAATTCCATACAGTAAAGATGACACAGAGTAATATATGTATATTTTGATCTATGTTAGGCTATCACAAGTCATTCTAAATTATCTAACAGGCATTTCAACAACTGAGAAAAGAGTCAAAGAAATATAAAATAGTCTGAACCAAGAAATCCCACATGGTTGCCCCTTCTTCTGATCCAAATCAGTAATTTAACAATAATCTCTAACAACAGTTCTTTACATTTTGTTTGTGCATTACAGTTTAATGGTTTCCTTGCCTAAGTGCTAAATTTTTATTTATTCAGAGTGAGATATTGATGAGGCTGGATTTTTTCCTCTGCTTGATGGATGGCAAAAGAGGTGAGATTGAGGTGTCAAGCTAAATGAAGGAAAGTTGCTGGTTAGTAACTTGTACCTGCCAGCAGTCTTGCAGACGCAGGAGAACAAGCCAGATCAGGAAGTTGAGTTATGAGAGATGAGATCTCAGAATCTGTTTCACTTCTTCCATGCCCTCAGGAAGTAGCCTGCTGAAGGGGAATTTGTGGATTTGTAATTTTATTAAGAGAGAAACACAGTAGGTACCAAAGTAGTCATTGGGTTTACTATTGAGTAAACCACTCCATTGAGTGAATATTGTTTATAATAAATGTGGTTTAAAATATTAAAAAGTATAAGCTGTAAGATAAAACTATTTGGTTACATTTTCTTTCATGTTAACACCCATTGTGCTTCCCATAGTAACTGAAGTCACTCTATGCAACCGTCTCTATATAAATATTTGGTTGCAAGTGGACACTGTCTGGGAAGTTTGACAAATATGACTTGTAATCAGCCTGGTCTGTGCAAGGTTCTTTTCCCCAAGTCTTATTTAAAATATCTGTATTTTTCCATTTAATATAAATGGTCATTCCTTTTCTCTTTCTGTCTTTTTCATCTTCAGCAGTGTTTTCCTAGGACTGTGTTTTATCCTTTGCATTACTGGGCATAGTGGATCTGAAACCAGACCTACAGTTGTCTTCAAAGAGCTAATATGTCCCAGTGTTTGACTGAATGCCAGGTATCCAAGAAGCTGAAAATGAAAGAGTGGCCTGTAGCTTTGATATTTACTGGTGTTTCCAGTCTATAAGAAGCTTTGGTGGCATAGTGGTTAAAGCATTTGGCTGCTAACCAAGAGTTCGCAGGCTTTTAACAAATATGATTTTCTATGAAAAGGATAGTTTGAACCTGAAATGATACTCTACACTAATAGGACTAAAACAGTTAAATCATAAATATTAACAGTTGTTTTGGTTACCTAGTGCTACTCTAACAAGAAAATACCACAAATAGGATGGCTGAACAAATGGGTTTATTCACTTACAGTTTAGAGGCTTTAAGTCGGAGTTCAAAGTGCCAGGCTCTAGGGGCTGAGTGAAAGCCCCTCAACCTTGGGGTCCAGCTCTGCCTCCTGCTCCTGGCCCACTGAAGCTAGAGGCTTTTCTTCACTCAGACAGCTATTGACTGCTGAGACTGACAAGTCCAAGATTGACAAGTAAAAGGGCACAGTTCCAATGTTACCAAACTACACTGCAGGCCATTCATTCACATCCATTGGAAGTCCCAAGGTCAGCAGAGCATGGCAGGCTGCTGAACAATGACATGGCTACATGCAGGGTTTAAATGTGCCATAAGCTAGAGACCATTCCCCAAGGGTTCTCCTTATATACAGGAAGCAGACCACATCCCTAAGGCAGCTATTCAGCTATTCACAGTAGATTCCACCATGAAGTTGATTACCAGTCTCATCATGGGGAATACCGCATCCAGCTGCCCAGCTACTTAACCAGGTCCAGCCCAGTTGACACCCAGACTTAACTATCACAACAGTTATAAGAAATACAGGAGACAATTGGATATGGTCATAATTTTTACATATTTGAAAGGTATTGAATGAACATTTTAAGTGTTCCTTTGTGGCTTAAAAAAAATCTGTTTCATTGACTTCATCTTTCAGAGTATATACCATTTCATAAATTTTTTAAAGAATATTTTAACACCTGGATCTTGTCGAATGGTTTTAAAAGTATAGTCTGAATATAAAGCCTCAGGAAAAAGATATTTGATAATTTGGGGGGAGCATTAATCTTTCTGAAATGTCATGAACAACCTATCTCTTCATATATTTTAAGAAGATATTATTAGGTATATACAAGTTTAGAATTGTTATACTGTTCTTGGGAATTGAAGCCTTATACTTTTCTTTTTGTTATTATTTGGTAAATCTCTTTAACATTCGAATGCTTTTTGCCCTAAGTCTCTTTAGTCTGATAGTATTAATACAGCTATACTAAGTTTTATTTTGGTATTCTTCCACCCTTCTATATTGCATCTTTCTGTACCTTTATGATTTAGGTGTGCCTTATAGAAACAGTATATAGATTGTATACCTATATAATCCAAAATTGCCAGTATGGATACTTACACTTTTTATAAACAGTATCCATACTGTAATTTTGCATTTTTATTGGAAGTATTAAATCAATTTATAGTTATAGTGGTTACTCATAGCTACCCTCATTGGGTTTGCAAGGCAGAAAATCTTTATGGAAGTAGATAGCCCCATCTTCCTCAACAGAGCAGCTGATGTGTCTGAACCACGAACCTTCTGGTTAGCAGTCAAATACCTTAAGCGCTGTGCCATGACAGGTTCTTAATTAATTGGGTTTTATTTTTTATCAGGTTGTTTATTTTTTTAATTTTGTGAAAATATACACAGCCAAAGATAACCATTTCAATTTCTAATTCAGTGCCATTTTACCAACTTATTTTATGCTTTCTATTTGTACTTTTTCTTTTCTTATCCCTTTTCTACTGATTTTTTTCCACACTTATATTCTATTTTTTCATATTACCAGTATGGGAGCAAAACACATTCTCTGTCTATACTGTGAGTATCCTAGTCATTTTAATATTTACATTTAATGAACTCTAAAATTAATATCTTGCTCATGAATTACACAAGAACTTTCAAATGCTAGCATGTCAAACACTATGCTGCTTTACATACTGATTTTGTTCAATATTTTGAGTTGATCTTGGTTTATTTAAG
>NW_006921793.1:3757821-3790342 GCF_000298275.1 Orycteropus afer afer
CATTTCCCTCCAACTCTCCCAGCCTCTGGCAATCACTAATGTATTCTGTCTCAATGGATTTGCCTGTTCTCGACATTTCATGTAAATGGAAGTGTACACAATTGACCCTGAGACAACATACAGCTTAGGGGCACCAACCCCACAGAGTTGAAAATCTGTGTATAAGTTCTGAACCCCTCAAACTTCACTACTAACAGCCTACTGTTGACTGGAAGCCTCACTGATAACATGAACGGCCCTGACCATAAACTTCACTGCATTTGCATAAAACAGTAGAGTTAGCCTATCCCTTCCTGCCTTAAATCCTGGTGCTTACTTCTTTTCCTTACTAATAAATGTCATTCATGACATTTTTTTTGTACCCCCAGAAAAGGGCATTTTCATCTGCATTAAAAACGTGCTCAGGCAGATATCCTTTCTCCTTGATGATTTTGTTAATGGCACCTGGGAGCTCCTCTGCTGCCTCTTGGTTGGCAGAAGCTGCTTCTGCTGTTATCTTAACATTTTTTAAGTCAAACCTATCTCTAAAATTATCATTAAATTGTCCAGCTTCACCTTCCTTTTGCTTTAAATTGTCACATAATGACTTTGCTTTTTCTAAAGTCATATTAAGGGTCTAGAGGTATGCCTTTCTTATAGCAATTCTGTACCCACATAAAAGCTGCATTTTCAATATGAGATAAAAAAAGTATTTCACAAAAAGTGCAGGGTTTTCACACCTGCTGATACAGCTGCTGTGATGGCTTCACAAATTCCTTTTCATTTTTCACCATGGTCTTTAAGCTTGACTCATGTATTTTGGAATGGTGGGCAACTACAGCGGCAGACCTTACTTAGTCTATGGAGCATTCCAAGCAATACAACTTTTTCTTGCCAGGTCATGACTTTTCTCTACTGCTTGGGAGCACTTCAGCAACACTAGTGGTACTCCGTATCGGTCCCATGATATTGTTCAAGGTTTACTGTATGGACTAAACGCAATGAAAAATACGCAAGAACTGCAAGAGATCACTTTCTACTGCCATATGCAATTTACTAGAGAGACAAACTGCTCATGTAGAGATGATTAGTGACACAAGGAATTTTAAGCAGACACAATACTTGATCTCATTGCAATAGCAATAGTAGGTGGCTATGAAATTATTATTGTAGTACAGTATTACTGCAGTTAATTTCAAGCAGTTATGACTTAATACAGCATCTTTAAATTTGTTTACATTTCTCTCAACTGCAAATGGTGCCATGTATGGTCTGTAAGTGATTGTGTACCTAAGTACCTAAATACTAACTTTTTGTAATAGATTTGTGTATATTTTATGGCAATAAATGATAAACTAAACTAGTATCTACATATATTTTATGCATGCATGACATACCTAACTTCCTAATTTTTTCGATATTTCTAGGCTACATGGTTCATCAGCAAGTTTTTTCAAATTGCCACAAATCTCAAAAAATTTTTCCAGTATGTTTATTGAAAAAAATCCTCATAAAAGTGGACCCACATATTTCAAACCCATGGTATTCAAGGGTCAACTGTAACATGTAGTCTTTTGTGTCTGACTTTGTTCACTTATTATAATCCTTTCAAGGTTCCTATATGTTGTAGGAAGTATCATTACTTTATTCCTTTGCATTGATAGAACACATTTTGTTTATTTATTTATCAGTTACCTGTTTCTACTTTTTGGCTGTCATGAATAGTGCTGCTATGAACATTCATGTACAAGCTTTTGTATAGACATGTTTTCAATTCTCTTGGGAAGGAATGAAATTGCTAGGTCCTATGGTAACTCTATGTTTAACTTTTTGGAGAATTTCCAAACTGCTTTATTGTTGGTCACTGTGCTTTTGGTGTCATGTATAGGAAGCCAGTGCCTAATTCAAGTTACAAAAATGAATTCCTATGTTTTTTTGTCAGGGTTTTATGGTTTTAGCCCTTATATTTAGGTCTTTGATCCATTTTGAGTTATTTTTGCATATAGTGTGAAATAGGTGTCCAATTTCATTCTTTTGTGCATGGATGTCCAGTTGTTTTAGCACTATGTGTTGAAGACTGTTTTTCTCCATTGAATAGTCTTGCCCATAAATGGTTTTATTTCTGGGATCTCAATTTTATTCCACTCATTTATATTTCTGTCCTAGTGCCAATATCACATAATCTTGTTTAATAGCTTTTTAGTAAATTATTATAAGAAGTGTGAGTTATCTTTCTTTATTTGCTTTTTCAGGCTATTCTGTTTTGTGCGTGTGTCTTTTACCTCATAAAATTTAGGATCAGTTTATCAATTTCTGCAAAAAGGCAGCTGGGATTTCTATAGAGTATGTTAAGTCTGTAGATCAATATGGATAGTATTGCCATTTTAATATGAAGTCTTGCAATCCATGAACACATTTTGTTTGGAATTATTTAAGATTTCTTTCAATGATGTTTTGTAGTTTTCTGTGTACAAGTCTCAAACTTCTTTTGTTAAATTTCCTCTGTGTTTTGTACTTTTTGATGTTATTGTGAAGAGAATTGTTTTCTTAATTTCTTTTTTGTATTGTTCTTCACTATGGAATAGAAATACAACTGATTTTTGTATAATGAACTTCCATACTACAGTCTTTTTTTTTTTAATTGTGATTTGGGTGAAAATTTACAGAGCAAATTCACTTTCTGTACAGCAGTTCACATACACTTTGTCTCATGACATTGACCACAATTTACCACAATGCTACATCTCCCTCCCACTTCCTCCCAATAATTACCTCTTCCCTCTAAGCACTCCTGCCCCCTGAGCTGTCTCCCTGTACATAAGCAGCCCTTCTTTCTCCCATGATTGTTCTCTCCAAGGAGTGCCATACTACAGTCTTGCTGAACTCATTTGTTAGTGCTAATGTTGTGCCACTCCCAGAGGCAGGAAAGTGAGGGAACACTAGGGACAACAAAAGAGGCAGGATCCAGGTAAGGGGCGGCAGACAGGACCCATCCCCAGAGGCAGGAAAGGAAGGGAATCCTGAGGACGACAAAAGCGGTAGGATCCAGGTAGGAATCAAATTAAGGGGAGGGTGGAGAGGTTTCCAACAGCTAAGGGAGATGAACCTGTCTGTCAGCTAAGGGAGATGGACTTGTCTATGGTGGCTTGCCCATTGCTGTGAGGCTTGAGGCTGTGCCACCGGTGTTTCAAAAGATAGCAGCGTTGCTCATGGTGCACAGGTTTTAATGCAGCTTACAAACTGACACAGACTAGGAAGAAGGAAGAGGCCATCCACTTCTCAAAGAATTAGCCAGGGAAAAAATTTAAGCAATATTGAAAGATTCTATGGGCAAAATATTGAATCAAAAGAAGATGGAAGGAATACACAGAGTCAATCTTCATCCATTTCAGGAAGTGGCATATGTTCAAGAACCTATGGTATTGAACGAAGAAGTCGAAGCTGCACTGAAGGAATCAGTGAAGAACAAGGGTCCAGGAATTGACAGAATACCCATTGAAATGTTTCAACAAATGGATGCCCAGCTGGAGGCACTCACTTGGCTATGCCAAGAGATTTGGAAGACAGCTACCTGGCCAACTGACTGAAAGTTGTTGTTGTTGTTGTTATATGCCATCGAGTCGGACCCGACTCATAGTGACCCCTCTTTGGGTTTCTAAGGCAGTATCATTACGGAAGTAGATTGACTCATCTTCCTTCTGAGGAGTGGCTGGTGGGTTTGTACCCATTCCAAAGAAAGGTGATCTCATAGAAAGTGGAAATTATCGAACAATATCGTTAATATTGTGTGCAAGTGAAATCTTACTGAAGATAATTCAAAAACTGTTACAGCAATATATTGTCAGAGAGCTTCCAGAAATGCAAGCTGGATTCAGAAGAGGACATGAAACAAGGGATATCATTCCTGATGTCAGATGGATCTTGGCTCAAAGCAAAGAATACCAGAAAGATGTTTACTTGTGTTTTATTGACTATGCAAAAACATTTGATTGTGTGGATCATAACAAGTTGTGGATAACATTGAGAAGAATGGGAATCTCAGAACACTTAATTGTACTCATGAGGAACCTATACATAGACCAGGAAGCTGTCATTTGAACAGAATAGGGGGACACTGCATGCTTTAAAATCAAGAAGGGAGTATGTCAGGGTTGTATCCTTTCACCATACTTATTAAATCTGTATGTTGAGCAAATAATCCAAGAAGCTGGACTATCTGAGGAAGAATGTGACATCAGGATTGGAAGAAGAATCATTAACAACCTGTGATACTCTGATGACACAACTTTCCTTGCTGAAAGTGAGGATGACTCGAAGCACTTACTGATGAAGATTGAAGAATATAGTCTGCAGTATGGATTACATCTCAATATAAAGAAAACAAAAATCCTCACAACTGGACCTATAGATGGAGAAAAGATTGAAGTTGTCAAAGACTTCACATTGCTTGGTTCTACAATCGATGTCAATGGAAGCAGCAGTCAGGACATCAGACAATGTATGTTGTTGTTGTTGTTGTTGTTATGTGCTGTTGAGTCAGACCTGACTCATAGTGACCCCTCCTTGGGTTTCCGAGGCTGTATCACTATGGAAGTAGATTGCCCCATCTTCCTAATGTATAGCATTGGGAAAATCAGCTGCAAAGGACCTCTTTCAAGTGCTGAGGAGCAAAGATGTCTCCTTGAGGACTAAGGTATGCCTGACACAAGCCATGGTATATTTCAATCTCCTCATATGCATGTGAGAGCTAGACAATGAAAAAGGAAGACCAAAGAAGAGTCGATGCTTTCAAGTTGTGGTGTTGGTGAAGAATGCTGAAAGTACCATGGACTACTAAAAGAACTAACAAATCAGTCCTGGAGGAAGTGCAGCCGGAATGCTCCTTGGAAGTGAGAATGGCCAGACTTCGTCTCACATACTTTGGTCATGTGGTCAGAAGGGACCATTCCCTGGAGAAGGATGTCATGCTTGGTAAGGTGGAGGGTTGATGAAAGAGGGGATGGCCCACAACGAGATGGATTGACATAGTGGCAGCAGCGATGGGCTCAAGTATAGCAAGGATTGTGGAGCTGGTGCAGGACCAGGTGGTATTTAATTCTCCTGTGCATAGGGTTGCTATGAGTTGGAGAAGACTCAACAGTGCCTAACAACAACAACATCAATGTTGTGTGTATATGTATCAGTTAGGATTTTATGTATACAAAATCATGTCATATCTTTGTGGGAAGTTTTTTTTTTTCAATCTCTATTTGGTATAAGTTTATTCAGATACTCTGTTTCTTCTTGAGTCTGTTTTGGTAGTTGCCGCTTTTTTAGGAATTTTCCCTAAAGTACATCTTTAAAAGTTTATTTAGTAAAGTTCTGTTGATGATAAATGTTTTTTTCCCTTAAAAATGTTTTTATTTCACTTTTATTCGTGATAGGTAGTTTTATTGGGTATAAAATTCTGTTATTTATTTTCTCTGTATACTAGTGTAATTATAATATAAATTTCTGTTGTTGAATCAGTTTGTCACTTACCTTGTAGGTAATCAGTCTTTTCATTCTAGCTGCTTTTGTGATCTTCTCTCTGTGATTATTTTTCTGCAGTTGCCTAAGTGTGGTTTTCTTTTCAATCCTCTTTTTTTCTCTTCTCCTAGAATTGCATGTTAGATTTTTTAAATTATTTTTAAAAATACTTATTCTATATCTTTTTTTACTTTTCTCTCATATTTTCCATCTGTTTCTCTGTGCTTCAATTCTGGATTGTTGCAGAGTGGATTGTCCATAAGTAGATTTTGAGATGTCTTGTTGAACATTGCTATTAGTACTGGGGCAAGATGGTATCTCACTGTTGTTTCGATTTGCCTCTCTCTAATGACTAATAATTGTGAACATTTCTTCATGTGTTTATTGACCACCTGAATGTCCTCTTTGGTGAAGTGTCTAGTCATGTCCTCTGCCCATTTTTAAATTGGATTGTTTGTCTTTTTGTTGTTGAAATGTTGGAGTTTTCAGTAAATTGTAGAGATAAGTCCCTTGTCACATATCTCATTGCTGAATATTTATAATATATTTACAATCACAAAAAGATGGAAACAACCTAGGTGCCCATCTACAGAAGAATGGATAAGCAAACTATGGTACATACACACAATGGAATACTATGCAACACTAAAGAATAATTAAAATCCACAAAACACCAGATAACATGGATTAACTTGGAGGACATTATGCTGAGTGAAATAAGTCAATCACCAAAGGACAAATATTATATTAGTTCCTTGTTGTAAAAAGGCAAGGAAAGGTTTATATATGGAAGGAAACTTTCTTTGTTGTTTACTAGGGGTGGGAAGGGAGGGGAGGAAATACTGCAAAACAACAACAACAACAAAACTGATTTGCTCTATTAACTTAACCCAAATTACAATAAAAGTAAAAAAAAATGTTTATTAGGGATCAACACATGTGAAGGGTAGGGGGAAGATGCAAATTTTGACAAAAGAAGAACATGAACAGTGATGTAGACCTGACAAAGCTTTTGCTGACACAACAGAGAGCTCTAGAATCAATGTGGTCCATCAGAGCTGTCCCATGTCAGGCCGAAATGGCCATGCATTTATAGCTTTGCCTCACTTATTCATCTAATGAAAGCTTCCTTGGGAAGGGTGTGACCTAAGGCTAGGTACTCTTTCTGGATGAGACAGACCCTAAAGGAGCTGACAGTTAAGGCTGTCTGCTGACTAGACTCCCTATAGCTGAGGAGCAAGCCCTTCCTTGAAGGAAGATGTGGGTGGTGCAGCTCTGTATTTACCCATGGGTTATATCTTCTAATCTATCTTTTATTTCACTAATTCTTTCTTTTCTGCTCCTAATTTGCTATTTAATCTGTTGAGTTTCTCAACGTTGTTAAAAATTATTTTATCAATAACTATTTATATATAAATGTATCTGAATGATGATTAACATAAAAACTAGGTAGTAAGTGCACACTTAGATGTGTAAGGTAAGAACAATATTGCCACTAGTAAATTAAGCAATACTGCACTGTTTGGGCAATATTGCAATTATTAGCTTGTTCCCAGGGAGGGATAAGCTAAACAGAGTCTCTGGGTCATGTTGGACTTCAGTTACCTTTAGAGTTTACAAAAGTCCTTGCCCCTAAGCCCATGAGGTAGTCCTGGAAAACACAGGACTTAGAACAGTTATGACATCTGGCAGGGCTGTGTTCTGGAACATCTGGTTAAGATGTTTCAGGCCTGACTTGTATTTTTCCTGTCCTAACCCTGGAATTAGTCATTTTTCCAAGGATCCATGGTTCATTTTAATGGAAAATTCTTTTTGAAAATCAAGTTCTAGATATTGAGTGTGCTAATTTTTTACTAAGATGGCATTGCTTATAGGTCTTCTTAGTGGATAGAACTAGGCAAGAAATGTAATACACACACAAAGAGTAGTGTACTGAGGAATGTTTAGCAATTGGCTCTCTGGAAAAAAACAAAACAAAAAGCCCTGATTTTTAGTATTTTATGATTTCCATGGTGTTCATACTACCACCGTGGGTGATTTAAAGCTACTGATTTAATTCCAATTGACTGGTAAAATTTCCAACTATGTAACAATCTCCTGTCTCAAGCAAGTTAGTCAGTCCTCTATCACACCACCGATAGCTCTGTAGCTATCTATCTACCAATCAGTATTAAAGTTTGTAAGTTCATACTGACACCCTCAATTCCAATCCAAAACTAAAGTGTTCATTTGCCCCTTCTCTCTTTCCATGTTTTTAACTCTCTCCTCTGACAGTGAGAAACCTGGTTCTTATTTTCAATAATATATTTACTTATTGCTCAGTCCTGGAATTTTTGAAACACAAAAAATCATTTCAGAATTGCTATCGCATACATCTGCAACAAATGCCTACTTGCTAAAGTTCAGTATTTGTTTAAAGTTAATTTTGTCTTTAATCTGATGGCATACAGTACAATACTGTGTTCAAAACTTATTCGAGTTAGTTCTACTCTGCTCCCCCCGACATACACACTTCAGTTTGGTTGTATCATTTATTTGAAATAAAATTCTGTTCATTAGTTTCTTTTTGTATTCCATTGTAGAGTTTCTCCCATTCTTATTGATTTTATTTCTTCTCTCATTTTTTGAATATGAGACATTAAAATGGTTCAAAAAGTTAGCTGCACAGAAATGTATATTCAGAGAAATGTTACCCCTATTTCTTCTCTCCTTTGCTTCCACCTATCCTCTGAAGGTATCCAAATTTACTAATCTCTAGTTTATCCTTCCTGTAGTTCTTCTTGCACAAATATGTGGAAACAGTTATATATATATATATTTCCCCTTATTTTAAATAAAAACAATGGCTACATTAGATTTTATTTTTGCATTTTCTTTTATTGATATATTGTAAAAACAATTTTATATTAGTTCATAGACATCTTTCTCATTTTTAATTTTTTTAAATTGAGGTGAAAATATACATAGCAAACATATGCCATCTGAACAATTTCTACATGTGCAAATCAGTGACATTGATTATATTTTTTAAGTCATGTAGCCATTCTTAATACCCTTTTCCAAATCATTCTATCACTATTAACATAAACTCAATGCCTCCTAAGCAAAAACTCGCCCTTTCCTCCTTTCTTCTACCCCTGGTAACTACTAGTACTCTTTGTTTCTATTTGCTTATTTCATATGAGTTCACATAGTATCTGTCCATTTGTGACTGGCTTATTTCACTCAGCATGGTATTTTCAAAGTTCATCCATGTTTTAGTATGCATCAGGGCTTTGTTTCTCTTTATGGTTGAGTAGTATCCACTTTGTGTATATTACCACATTTTGTTTATCTATTCATCTGTTGATGGACATTTTAGTGGTTTCCATCTTTAAAAAAAAAAAAAATTGCTGCCATCCAGTCATTTCCAACTCATAGTGACCCCCATTGGGCTTCTGAGGCAGTAAATCTTCACAGAAGTAGATCACCCGGTCTTCCTTCCTTCCATCTTTTGGCCATTGTTAAAGTGTTGTCATGAACTTTGGTGTACAGGTTTCTGTTTACATTCCAGCCTTTACTTCTTCTGGGTATATACCTAGGATTGGGATCTTTGGATCATATGGTAGTTCTGTGTACAAAATACTGCCGTACTTTTTCCACAGTAGCTGTACCATTTTACATGCTTACTAGCAATGGATGGGGAGCTCTGGTAGCATAGTGCCTAAAGCACTTGACTGCTAACCAGAAGGCTGGCGGTTCAAACCCACCGTCTACTCCTCAGAAGGAAGGTTGGGCAATCTGTTTCAGTAGTGATACTGCCTCAGAAACCCAAGGAAGGGTCGCTATGAGTTGGGTCCGACTCGACAACACATAACAACAACAGCAATGGATGAGGGTTCCAGTTTTTTTCCACAACTTTGCTAACATCTGTTGTTCTCAGGTTTTTTGATCATTGCCATTCTAATGGGGGTGAGGCATCTCATTGTGGTTTTGAATTGCATCTCCCTAGTGACTAATCAGTGGAGCTCTGGTGGCACAGAGGGTAAACTATATGGATGCTAACAAGGCCAGTGGTTCAAACCCACCAGCTGCTCAGCAGGAGGAAGATGAGGCAATCTACTTCTGTGAAGATTTATAGCCTCAGAAACCCAATGGGGATCTCTATGAGATGGAATTGAGTAGATGGCAGTTTTTTGTTTTTTTTTTAACAATTAATGAAAGGAGCCCCAGTAGCGTAGTTGTTAAAGTGCCCAGCTGCTAACCAAAAGGTTGATGGTTTGAACACACCAGTAGCCTTGTGGGAGAAAGATGTGGCAGTCTGCTTCTGTATATTACAGCTTTGGAAACTTTATAGGGCAGTTCTGCTCTGTCCTATAAGGTCACTATGAGTTGGAAGCAACTTGATAGGCAATGGCGTTTTTGATTTGGAATGACTACTGAAAGAGCCCCAGTGGTGCAGTGGTTAAGCACTCAGCTGCTAACTGAAAAGTGGACAGTTGGAACCTACTAGTCACTGCAGGAGAGATGTGGCAGTCTGCTTCTGTAAAGATTTACAGCCTTGGAAACCCTATGGGTCAGGTTCTAATCTGTTCTATAGGATTGCTATGGGTCAGAATCAACTTGGCAGTAACTGGTTTTTGGAAATGACTAATGACACTGAGCATCTTTCATGTACGTGACAACTACTTGAATATCCTTCTTGGTGAAATACCTGTTCAAGTCCGTTGTCTATTTTTTGATTGAGTTGTCTTTTTGTTAAGTTATAGAAGTTTTTAAAAATGTATTTTGGATATTAAATACACTAAACTCACTGCCGTCGAGTCGATTGTGACTCATAGCGACTCCTCCTTGGGTTTCTGAGGCGGTATCTCTATGGAAGTAGATTGCCCAATCCTCCATCCAAGGAGAGGCTGGTGGGTTTGATTGAACTGCGGGCCTTCTGGTTAGCAGTCAAAATGCCTTGGGCACTATGGCACCAGAGCTCCCATATTAAATACATGGTTCCTAAAAATTTTCTCCCACTTTGTAGTTGTCATTTAACTTTTTGATTAAGTTGTTTGATTAAGTTGTTGTCTTTAATTTTGATGAGGTCTCATTTATCTATTTTGTCTTTTGCTACTTGTGCTTTTGTTGTCCTATCTGATGTTGTTGTTGTTGTTGTTTGCCGTCGAGTCGGCCCCAACTCATAGCGACCCCTCCTTGGGTTTCCGAGGCAGTATCACTATGGAAGTAGGATTGCCCAACCTTCCTTCCGAGGAGTGGCTGGTGGGTTTGAACCGCCAGCCGTCTGGTTAGCAGGCAAGTGCCTTAGGCACTATGCTACCAGAGCTCCTGTCCTATCTGATAATCTATCTTAAAAAGTAGGCCCCTCAGTCATACCCCTATATTTTATTCTAAGAATTTTTTTGTTTTAGTTTTCATATTTAGGTCCTTGATCCACTTTGAATTGTTTGTGTATAGTAGGAGGCATGGATGCTAAAATCCAGTTTTCCTAAGCACCATTTCCCTAGAAATGTGGCAGTCTGCTTATATAAAGATTATAGCCTTGGAAACTCTATGGCCAGTTCTACTCTGCCGTGTTGGGTCACTATAACTTGCAATTGATTCGATGGCAATGGGTTTTTGGAACGTTAAAATCCTAAATGCTATCTGTAAACTTAGTGTTAAATTGATTGTTTACCATTGTCCCAGATGTTCTTCTTTGAATGGTTGTGTCTACTGTTTATGTTAGTCAGTGGAACTCACCAAAGCCTACTTCTGAGCTAATAAACTCATAGCTCATGTAAGAATTGACTGATCAATTTTAGAAAACAAGCATTATAAGAAACATTTAGAAAATGAAGTACAAAAGTAATAAACACTTATTGAAAATAAATACAATCAACATAACCATAAAATAAAGGAGAAACCGCATTCCCCACTTCCTTGGGCCTTCCACACCAAAGGAGTGATTACTTTTTAGGGCTTACTTTTTATTTGCTAAAAACAAATAGGATCTTTTACAATATATCTGGAAAAGATT
Organism: Orycteropus afer afer; assembly: GCF_000298275.1. Lineage (NCBI taxonomy): Eukaryota > Metazoa > Chordata > Mammalia > Tubulidentata > Orycteropodidae > Orycteropus > Orycteropus afer. Next base: position 3,769,313 of record NW_006921793.1, read on the forward strand.
TTAAACTAATTATTTCATTAAGATACAAATCCTAAAGCAAATCTAACAAGGAAATGATGTAGTAAGATGTTATCATTAAAATATGAGTAATGTTTGAATTATAACTATATATGCAAATTTACAAAACTGGCTATAATTATATTTGATCTCTATTACTTATTATCATCCTCAACAGAAAGGAAAGCTTTCTTCCTATAGCTTTGGAAAAATAAAGGCAGTTACCATGTGTATTTAACCACACCTTGTGTCTTCCACTGCACCTTAAACACTATTCATCCTGCTTAACCAGAGGTCAGCCTCATCCCAAGCAGTACCCTCACCAAGAACAGATTCTCTTCGTTCTAAAAAAGGTGTGAGAACTACAATTCTAGGGTACTTTGATGGAGATTTTTTAAATAGCCTTTGGTAAGGACCAAGTTTATGCTCATACAAGGAGAAATGTGCCATTTGTTATCTGTAACTCTTTACCAGGAAGAAGAGGCTCAACTCTGGTTTGCTGGGTAAATCCACCTTCCTGGGCTGTGTTCCTATTTCTATGCCTTGCTCTCTGTCAGTGACTACTAATATTGTGTTTCATCCCTTGCTTCCTAAATGAAAATCTGCCAATTCTAGAATATAATGATTCAGCAAGCAGCTACAGAATTTAGGAGTGGGAGAGACATGGATAACATTACGAGAAGGTTGGGAGAAATCTCCACTTTCCAGGTATGTGCTCTTACCTTTATTCATATAGCTTTTAAAATTTAAATTTCAATTAAAAAAAAGGGGGGGGGGAGAAAGAAAAAGGAAAGTAGAACCCCACAACTCTGGGTATCTTTTTGTCTTTTGTTTTTAATTAAAAGAAAAAAGTGTACAACTTGTCTTCTTTGGATGTAACATGGTTTAGAGAGCTAAAGAAACACAGCCCTGGAAAGGTTTGTGTTTCTGGAACTTCTTAAGAAGTCTGAAACTTAAAGGGAAACATTCATTTATAACTCTCGACCTAGTATCTAACACTCTAGAAAAAAACTAACCTTACATACCCCAGTGTAGAGAGAAGCTATAAACGTGGGCTGTGCAATCCAAAACCGTCCAAATTCCATAGAAATGGACAAAATTAGGCTGTCTTGCATCCACCCTACTCTATTGGGGTCACTCAGTCCTACAGTGAAAGGCCTGGGAAATTGTCTAGGCCATTGCATTTCCCAGAGGAAATGGGTTAGTATAATTGTTTTTATTATCATACATTACTTGATTTATCTTCCAGTCAGGCTCACTTAGTGCCACATCCTGCGGCCCCAAACCACTAGGAAAACAATCCAGCAAGTATATATTGAGTGTTGACTGCATGATTAACTGCCAATTGTGTTATATACGAAATCTACCCACTAAGTTCAGAACGGTGGTGTTTTGCTTTCTTAGACTAGAAGAGTGGCATTTTTCTTATCTCTTTACGATGAAGCTTTTGGCCAGTGTTTGCCTTTCTGGTGAGGTGGGGCTCAAAGGGGAGACTCCTTCATACAGTCCACAGCGGCTACTGGGTCTTTGGGTACTGAAGCCTAAGGGGTGGCGGGGATTCCCCCGAAAACAGTTTCTGAAATCACCTCGCTTCAGCGGCCGACCAGGCAGGTAAGGAGCTGTCCATCAGCAGGCGATGGGCGTGACCTGAGAACCTGGGCCAATCAGCGAAGGTACTCTTAAGAAAGGGCTCCCGCCCCCGGGAATCCACCCAAACCACTGAGCATGCGCCGCGGCTCTCGCCGGGACCTCGAAAATCCCACTTCATTGCACTCTCTTGGGGTCCCTGCAGTGTTAGCCTGCTCCCTTTCCTTAGAAAAGAAAGAGAGAAAAAAAAGGAGAAAGCTGTAGAGAACCATAAGGGATGGAAAAATGGTGAAGGCTGTGTAAGGAAGAAGTTTCTGAGAAATGGTGGCTGCCATCAGCTTTCTGGGTCAGTTGCTAGTCTCGCAGGCCAGCGCCTCCGGCGTTTTCCTTGGTGCCGTGTCTCGCTTTCCCATCGTATGAGAGGCAGCATCATGCTAAATTCGGGCCAAACAGTGCCACATGTTTCACAGACACCAGTGTCATTTAAACTTGTTTCATAACTATTCTAAGGTAAACAAGGTTTAGAAGTTCTGCATCACGTTCAAGTGTGACGCAGCAGCTCATCCTTGCAGGGCTGGGGTCTGCGGGGCTCCCCAATTCGCCTTCAAGCACGCGTTGCTTACTTGCCAGCAAGTACCCGCCCATTCATCCACCTTCCTTCATTTTGGGACGTTCACTTTGGCTCTGAGAAGATTCTCCACCGTTAAATTCTGGGCGAGGAATTGTAGAGTTAGGCCGAGAAAAGCAACCACGAGAGCGTGCGATGGTCCGCGCTACCTCCCGGGAAAGAACGCACCGTCCGTCGGACCCAGTGCTCTCTCGGTGCCGCACAAAAACCAATTTCCTAAAACCTCCGTCCTCGAAGAGGCCCCCGGCTTGCTCACGTGGACTTATTGTGCACACAAGGGGGCGTGTTGCCGCCGAGGCAGGAACTCGCTGAAGATCTTGGAGTCCGCATAAACGCTGAGGGCCTTCATAGGCAGGGAACCCAGGATTCAGGTGCTCAGGCGCTAGTTCCCGGGACTCAAACCCCTCCAGACCTGGGATTGTGCGCCCTCCCTGCGGCGGGAGTGGTCCCCACCTCGGATCTTCAGTTGAGTCTCACAGAAGTCCGAAGCAGCGGAGTCCCCGGCGTCCCCACCTTCTCCGCAGGGGTCCAGCGCTGCGCGCTGCTCCACGTGCGGCCGCCAGCTACTCTCCGGTGCCAGTGCCGGCAGGCCGACCTGCCCTGCTCGCCATCCAGCCGAGCCAGCCCCTCCTCTGCCCGCCGCCCCGCCCCGCGCGGCACCGGACACCCCGCCCCGAGGAGGCGGCCCCGCAAGCTGCCGGAGGGAGGCTGGTGGCATGGGGGAGCTGCTGCTGTCGCCGCCACCGCACACACAGTAGCCTGGAGTGAGCCCGGGAGCTGCTCTGAGCGCGGGGGACTGCGGACGCTGAAGGGGGAGTCGCAGGCCCTGACAGCAGCACGGAGGGCGCGGCCCGGGCAGCGCCGCCTAAACGCGCAGCGAGCGGCTGGGGAGAGTAGGCTGCTAAGCCGAGAGCCGCTGGTGGACCCAGCTGGCTGCGGAGGGTGCACCTGGCGGCGGTGTGACCTAACCCCCTCGCAGGAGCAGGAGGAGGCGGTGGCGGCAGCTAGGATGTCGCAGCCGCCGCTGCTCCCCGCCTCGGCCGAGACTCGGAAGTTTACCCGGGCGCTGAGTAAGCCCGGCACGGCGGCGGAGCTGCGGCAGAGCGTGTCAGAGGTGGTGCGCGGCTCTGTGCTTCTGGTGAGTAAGTGAGAAAGAGCAGGGAGGAGGGAGAGAGGTGAGCGCAGGTAGCCCTGGGGGCTGGGCGTCCGCGCAGCGCATCCCCTGGAGTCTCCACGTTGTCCCCTCCTCCACCTCCTCCACCGGAGCGGTCGCTCCTGGGTTTTCAAGATTAAAGGTTGGGTGGGGGTAGGGGAAGCATTGGACTGGATGAATGGGAAAGTGCTGTAGGGCCAGCAACTCCCAGACTCCCACCTTGAGTCTGGGAATCCTCTTACCTCTGCAGCCCTTTTTTCCTGATCTTGGTAAATTTCCTGGAAGTGAGACAGCCATCTCCTTTCAATTTACCTCACTCTGTCAGTTGGGCAATTTACTCTTCTTTCAACTCATCCCTCCACAGCTTCCTTCCCTCCAATTCGGGAAGGGCTTGGCACCTGTGGCCTTGGAGGAGGGTGGGGAGGAATTAGAGGCGGGGCTTCCTCGTCCTTTCCGCCTGCCTGGGAGGCTGGGAAAACGCTCTGAGGACCGTTTGGGTGGTCTTACTCGGGGGGGGGGGGGGGAGAGGATTGGACATTCCTCCCACCCCAAACTGGCAACCTGAATGTTGGCCTCCTCTTGTGAAGGAGGTTAGGGGGTCTGATCGGAACCCTTGGCAATTTCAGCCAGCACTGGTGTAAATAACTGTTACGTTTGGGGATTTGAAGCAAGCATCCTTCAAATTAACCACGTCGTGACAGAAAGTCTTTGGAGCATACACCTCTGGGTGTAAGGAAGATATATATATATGTGTGTGTGTGTGTGTGTGTGTGTGTATATATATATATATATATATATATATATATATATATATATATATATAAAACTTTCTCCTGTGAGTTGGATGGGAAGAAAAGGTTTTAAATCCACTTTCCACGGCCAAGGCTGGACCTGCTATATTTGGAATCGCAGTATTTGGAATTGCAGTGCATTGGGTTCGCTGGGATTGTGCGGGGAGTGGAGCTGGGACTTCTGAGCGACTTTTCCACATCCTCGTGCTCTCCAGGGCAGCTGGAAACTTTTAACAGCTCCTTGCATTGTTGCAGACATTTGTTTTCTTGAAAGGGGCTTGTTAGTGGGTGGGTGACTTGTGTTGTTTGTTGGAACAGTGAAAGAAAATGGATCTTGGAATTGATTCTCTTGGCTTTGTGGCTCTGTGTAGGGGGGATTGCAGGGGCATCTGGTGACCGCTTAGTGCTGAGGTACCTTTTTTGTGGCAGGTGGATGCCCATCCTGGGTTGACACAGGATTGCATGAATGATGTTTGTGGAGTTCAGAGATGAACTTCGTTAATTTCAGTATCCAGTTTGCTCAGTTTGATTTTTCTCTAGATTGTCAGCTCTTCCAGCTCATTTCAGATTTTTTAAACTGTTATTCTAGCATCCAGTTTGATCAATGATAAATGGGGATTTTATTTTTTCATTATATTGAAGTTGACTAGCTGATGGATGGTAAGGAAGAAGCAAGAAGTGGGAACAAACTAAAACCTGGCCATCACTTCCATAACTGAATGTTGCTTTGGCATAAGTACGACTTCCTCTATCTTTCTTTTTGTTAAGGATACAGCACACAACATCTGTGGCATCATTTCTGTTCTCACACTAAAGTTTGTTCTTTTAACTGGGGGCTGCTGTCTTCTTTGGAACAGAAGGAGAGTAAATAATATGTGTTGCTTTGTCATGATTTCCAAAGTGCTAAGGCATCCTGACCGAAGACAAATCCCAAACCCAAACCTATTGCCGTGGAATCATAGCAACCCTCTAGGACAGAGTAGAACTGCCCCATAGGGTTTCCAAGACTCTGATCTTTAGGGGAGCAGACTTCCACGTCTTTCTCCTGCGGAGCATTGGTGGGTTTGGACCACTGATCTTTTGGTTAGCAGCCGAGCTTTAACCACTGCACCACCAAAGCTCCTTGACTGAAGATAGGCACTGGTTAATTAAGCCATTAGATTGAGCACAGAAATGTCACCATAGGCATAGACTGCTAATTACTGATGTGCAATAGTCCTTGAATATTTGCCCTTCCTGTCAGAGCATAGCCTACTGATAATGACCTAATGTCCATTACCACATGTGACATACTTCTACTATGTTGCCTCATGACATTTTAATAGTATGTCTGTTTTCCTGGGACACTATCATAAAAATCACTGTGGCATCTATGATAGCCTGAAGGATGAATAGCCAGATGCCTGGCTTGTGTCTCAACTTCTTAGTTCTGTCTGTATATGGTCATGTGTCTGATGAAGCCTGTGCTTAAACAAATACAAAATGCTGGAAGGCCAGTGGGCCTAGTGGGCCAGGCTGAATGTAAAATGAGAATTGCATTGCAGTGGTTCTGCATTGCAGAAGAAGGAATTTGTGATCTGTAGCTTACAGATACTAAAAGATACTAAATACTACCCATAGGCCTCACTGCCTCACCTCCTGTCAGATAGTTTGCCACTGCCTGCTTCCTCTTGCTGCTCTTGTGTTTGCCAGGAAGTCACACAAAGCAGGTGCACCTGCCACATATGTGCTGGTCTGGCTTTGTTGTGGGGATTTAAGAAGGTAATCCTGATCCTCACAGGAGGCAGAGAAGAACTGAAGCCAGTATTCAGAATCCCATGGTCTTTTCATCTATGCTTGGATGGAAATACTCCTCTGCTCTGTCTTTGATGACTTCGGTCAGCCCTAATACAATGCCTACAACATAGTAAATGCTCAATAAATATTCTTAATTAGCTAACTAACAAAGTAGTTCTGTAATTGGGCTGAAAAAAAAAAAAAAACCAGTATGGATTTAACTAGCTTTTCCCATGCTTCAGGTATTGATTGAGTGCATGGTAGTAAGATCAGAAACATAATGAAATTAAATAGTGCAGTGAGTAATAAAAATCGCTACAAGCAAACTTTAAAATAAGAAAGTGACTCATACTTTTTTCATTATTTCATAGATTCATTTTTCATAGGCTCAGGTTCATGGGCCTTTAAAATAATTTTGTATTAGTTTATTTGGGAGCTCTGGTAGTGTAGTGCGTAAGGCACTTGACTGCTAACTGGAAGGCTGGTGGTTCAAACCCAACAGCCACTCCTCGGAAGGAAGGTTGGGCAATCTACTTCCGTAGTGATACTGTCTCAGCAACCCAAGGAGGGGTCGCTATGAGTCAGATCTGACTTGACGGCACATAACAACAACAACAACACAACATTAGTTTATTTGAAAACCTTGGAAATAAATATGCAGAAAAAGAATAGTATAATGAACCCTTATATTCCTTCACCTAGATTCAGTAATTTTAAAGATTTTGCCAAATGTGCTTTATCTATTGCTTTTTTTTTTTTTAAATGATTGTGTCAGGGCACATGTAATTTCATTCTTGTATACCTAATACGTATTGCTAAGAATTATGAATAGTTTCTTATATAACTATAATGCTATTAGGATAAAATTAACAATTCATTGATATACTGTTCAATTTACAAGATTATTTAAAAAAAAATCTTAGTTTGTTTTAATTAGAACAAAACAAAATTTTTAGGGGTTTCCAATGTGGTTAGCTCTTCGATGAGCCTTATAATTATTTAGAATGGAGAGAGCCCGGGGTGAGGTCAGGAGTCTGAGGTTTTGATCCTAGAGGTTTAGTCGGTCAGAGCGTGGATTCTGGAATCAGACTGCCAGGGTTGCATTCCCAGCTCTGCTTCTTACTACCTGTGTACCTTTAGACATGAAACTTAACCTTGTCAGTTTTTTCATTTGTAAAGAGAGGATAATAATTGTACTTACTGTATAGAGTTGTTGTGGGGATTAAATTTTATATATATACATATATAGTACTTACATACCAGCCAGGAGCTCTGGTAGCATAGTGCCTAAGGCACTTGACTGCTCACCAGAAGGCTGGCGGTTCAAACCCACCAGCCACTCCTCGGAAGGAAGGTTGGGCAATCCTACTTCCATAGTGATACTGCCTCGGAAACACAAGGAGGGGTCGCTATGAGTCGGGGCCGACTCGACGAGTTGGGCAATCTACGTCCGTAGTGATACTGCTTCAGAAACCCAAGGAGGGGTCATTATGAGTAGGATCCGACTCCATGGCACTGTGTTGTAGTTTATGTGATTTAAAATTATAGCCAAAATAAGGTTTTATGTTATCTGAGAATTTCAGAGAACACCACACTTGGGTCTCATATATGCTACCAGTACTTAACTCACTTTGGGCTGTCACTTCTCTGAATCTCAGGTTTCCTGTTCTATTGAATGAGGGTGCTGCACTAGATTATTTCTAAGCGCCTTTCTCCACCAATAGGCTAAGCCTCGTTTATAAGAGTAGTAAAGGTACTACTAATAATATTTCTAACTGCAGGAATAATAATTTAGGATTCAAAGTTACTTGATTTAGAAAATCAGGAGAGTTAGCACATTCAAAACACATGCTAGCTCAGAAGAAAAGCTAGACATAATTCCCTGAGCAGAGCGGAATTATGATTGCTTTTGGAGCTCCTGAAGGAATTTTACCTCAGATCTTTCAGATTTATTACAGACAGTATCATAATGTCCTAGATCTAAGAGTGTACGCTCAAGGCATAAAAATATCTTTTCTCTCCAAGATTTGTGTAAATATTGTTAAATATTGTGACACATTCCTTTGCGTGGGTTTGTCAGCTGTATTGCTCTGGGTATTAATGTACAAGTCATCTAGCTACTTGGTTTCCATACTGATCTTATCTAAATAAGCTCAACTTCAAACTGTCCTTGGATGTCAAGGCCCTGCCAGTGATACCATTCCATACCACACCTCTTTGAAATTTGCACTATGAAATGAAACAAAACCAAGCCAGGTCATCACTAAGTTTTCCTTTGTGTTACTAGAAGAGGATGGATGGAAGATAGGTTGATTATCTCCCAGAGTATATGCTTGGGGCCTCCCTTACCCTCCCTGTTCAGTCAATTCAAGATTCCCATTTTATCTGAGGTAATGTGAGACTCGAGTGGTGGTGTTCTTTGAAATCCTCAGGTAACATAAAACCTCATTTTGGCTGTAATTTTAAATCAGATATGTTAGTAAGCTGACAACTGAACTGGCCTGAACTTCACCTCACTGTCTTTCTCCACCCTTCATTGGAGCCTTAACAAACAGAAATGTCCCAAAATACAGGAAGCAGGGTGGAGGCCATCTCAACTAGATAATCAACAACAGGTTCTATTTCTTTGGTTTCTAGTTTATTTGAATGTTAGGAGAGAAGAAGGTATTAGTAATACTTAGAATTTGAAAAGGAAGGGAAGGAATTGTGACATCTTTATCCACATTTATTGAGGGCGTGCTCTGTGCTAGAACTTTCTGCTGGGTGCTGATAATATGATGTGTTAGATCAGGCCCTTGCCTCTGAAGAGTGTATGGTCTAAATATGTGGACAGGCCAGTAGTGTAGAAAGAGATGTCTATCTGTTGGAAAGAGCACATTTAAAGAGTCAAATGTGCGTGGTTGAAAGAATAGAGGAAGAAGTTATAACAGAGCACTGGTGTTCTTGGGGAAAAAGTTATGAAGAATTGAACTGATTCTGGAAGAAGCAAAGAAAGGGGAGTCATTTTTTTTTCTACCCTCCATAAAAGAATTCAGAGGTTGAGCATGCTCTGGTAGACTACGGAGAAGCAGCACAGTTTGGGCAAAAGGGGGCAAGTTTTAGGAGGAAGGGAGAGAAGTTTTGAGAAATACAGTTGCTGAAGTTTGGGAGCAGTTTCAAAGATTGGCTGACATCATAAAATAGATTTTTTTTCCTTGTCTTTCTGCAACCTGTTTTAGGAAAGAGGTTCAAACTAGCCCAAGAACATATGTTTCTTAGAGAGATCCTCAAAGTGTAATCCCAGGAGTAAATGATGTGGCCATTTTGTGTCTTGAAAGCCCACGAACAGAAAAAGAGGGCTTGATGTAGAAGAGAAAGCCCAGGAACAGGCCTGTGTTAGGGTCTCATGTGAGTAGCAGTCAAAAGTGGTGGGGACACCATTCAGTAAATGATGTTACAAAAAATGTTATAGGCCAGCCTTACATCATGTGCTGAGATACATTATACCCAAATTTACTTATAACTAAATTATAACAAGGAGCTTTGGTGCCTAAGGCATTTGACTGCTAACCAGAATGCTGGAGGTTCAAACCCACTAGCCATTCCTCTGAAGGAAGGTTAATCTGCTCCCATAGTGATACTACCTTGGAAACTCAAGGAGGGGTCACTATGAGTCAGATCCGACTTTTAAGAGTTATGTGTAATATAAATAAATACATAGAAGAAACCACATAAAACATGAGTGAATACTACTTATGTGAAGGTAGAGAGGGATTTTTAAAGCATGAAAGTGAAGAAGAAACGAGTTTGGCCTGGATTTTGGAGTTGAGCCTGGGCTTTGCCGCTTGTTAGCTGAGGACTTTGAGCACAGGACTCTGATTAGTTTAGAAATTCACCCAAGCCTCAGTTTGCTCATCCGAGAATTGGGATTTTTAGATATTATTATCTTGGAAAGTTTTTATAAAGATTAAATAAGATAATACATGTAAAGTATGTACTGTTAAGTGGATTCTGACCCATAGCTACTCTATAGGAAAGAGTTCAGCTGCCCCATAGGTTTTCCTAGGCTGTAATCTTTAGCAGAGCAGATTGCCAGGTCTTTTCCCCTATGGAACTGCTCGTGGGTTCAAACCATTGACATTTCAGTTAACAGCAGAGCTCTTAACCATTGTATTACCAGGACTCCTTATATGTAAAGTACTTAATAGTAAATGCTAAACAAATCCAACCTCTTGTTATGTTAATAAAGGACAAGATGGATTATCTTGATGTATATATTTGGAGCCAGCATTTATAAAACATTTATTATATTCTGGATCTGTGTTCTTGTTGGGTGCTATTGAGATGGTTTAGACTCAGTAACCCCATGTGACAAAGTAGGACTGCCAGAGGGCTTCCTAAGCTGTAATCTTTATGGAAGCAGATCACCAGTCATTCTCCCACAGAGCCATTGGTTGAGTTCAAACCATTAATCTTTCAGTTAGCAGCCTAGCACTTAACTGTTATGCCACCAGGTATCTGTGTTAGGGCTTTACATATAGCAGGTTAAGCCATGTCAAGATCACATAGCTGTAAGTGGAGGGGCTGGGTCTTACACCTGGGCACTGTGACTTTAGATCCTGTGCTCTTAAGTCACTCTGCCTTTTGCCTCCCTAAGGAAACACTGAAGCCTCTGTTCTGTATGTCACAAATACCATAAATTTAAAAGTCACACAATAAGCTTAGAAAAACAGTATTATCCCTTTGTCTATCTAAGGAGCTCTGGTAGTATAGTGGGTAAGGCATTTGGCTGCTAAGCAGAAGGTCAGCGGTTTAAACCTACCAGCTGCTCCGTGGGAGGAAGATGAGGCAATCTACTTCTGTAAAGATTTACAGTCTTGAGAACCCTATGGGGGTTGCTATGAGTCAGAATCAACTTGATGGCAGTAGATTTTTAAATTTTATTTTGTTTTTACTTATTTATCGATATCTTAGGAGGCCCTGAGTAGTGCACATAGTTAACGCAGTTGGCTGCTAACCAAATGATTGGAAATTTGAGTCCACCCAGAGGTCTTCAGAAGAAAAGCCTGGCAATCTACTTTTGAAAAATCAGCCATTGAAAACTCTATGGAGAGAACAATGTGAACAAAACTCAAAATTATAAAAAAAGACCAGGTTTGCTGGTCTGATAGAACCTGGTGAGATCCCTGAGACTATGACCCCTAGCTCCTTTTCAGGTCTGGAATTCAACTCACTCCTGTGGCTTCCACCAAAATAATAGACAGGCATATGGGGTGAACATTTACATCAGGTAGATACACTCCTTAGAATGATCAATCATGGGAATGAAGGGCAGTGTTTGCACAGGGATACAGCTGGGGGTTGGGGCAGGAGTACATGGGAGGGAAGGACACAGGAAAGAAGTAACTATGGGAAAGAAGTGGGAAGAGAGCTGTTGTATTGTGGGGAATTGTGGTCAATGTCATAAGACAAAATGTGTATGAACTGCTGTATGGAAAATGAATTTGCTCTTTCACTCAAATCACAATAAAAACTGGAAAAAAAAAAGGTGACCGTATGGAACACACTTGTACTCTGACACATGTGGGGGTGCCATGAATTGGAGTTGATTTAATTGGCAACTGGTTTTGGTTGATGTCTTAGTCAAAGTTTTCTTAGTATATTAAGAATTCCTACCAATCTATTAAGAAAGGTGAACACTCCAATAGAAAAATGGGAAAGGGCATTAAGAGGCAATTCCTCAAAGGAATACAATTAGCCAGTAAAAAGCAGAAAAAAATTGTTCTGCCTAACTAATAATTTAAAAAAAATCATTAATTAAAACAAGATGCCATTTTTGCCTGAAAAATTTGTGGTCTTCGCTCTGTTGTATTGCTGTCCTCAACACACACAGGCATTCCTAAAGATCTGTTCTCCATTTGCTCATAGAATTTAATACTTTCCCTTCTCTTTTAAGGGTCTCTGCCACCTTCTTTGCAAACAGTTTCCAAATCTTTAAGTTCTGATTTATCCTCCAGATTCAGACCTGCTTTTCCATGAACCTGCTTTGCACTGGTACTTGGCTATTAGCACAGTCCCTTACCTTCATCATACATTAAACATCACTTGTCACATTTTATCCCAAACTAGGCTTTTCTTTTTGCATTCTTATTTTCTCTAGTGAGTGTCATCATTTAATAGTCACCAACTTTGAAATCTCTCACTCCTCCTTTGCCCCATCTGGTCATCTCCTTCCTTTCTCCTTCAGTCATCGCTGCATCATGTTCTATCTCTGCATCAGTATGTATGGGGTAATGACTTGAAAATCTCGGTGATTTAAAACAGAAAGGTTTATTTTTCCCTATTTCTTCTCCATTAAGGGTGCACATCAAGAGGGCCCATTTCCATGTTATCTTGGGATTTGGATTGATAGGTCAGCCACCATCTTGAGTGTGGTGGGAAAGATCATGGTGAATCCCTCATCGGCTCTTAAAGCTTCCACCTGTCACTTCTGCACACACTTTATTGGCTAGTGCGAGTCACATGACCACGCCTTATACCAGAGTCAGGGAAGTGCAATCCTTTCAGTATGCTTGGAATGAGAACTAGAAATATCACGCAGCACCAATGACTACTGCAACCTGGCATTCCTTTATCTCTGTCTCCTGCCCTTACCCTGGTCTCTGCCTTGCTTCCATTCTTGCACCATCCTTAAGGTTCAGTTGATAATCCTTAAGACATCAGTGCTTCCCATTGCCTTTGGAATAAAAACTCCTTCCCTTGGGCTGTAAAACAGAATAAACAAACTGACTGCCACTGAGTTGATCCCATCTCATAGTGACTCACTCATAGTGACTGCCTCATCTTTCTTCTGTGGAATAGCGGATAGGTTTGAACCACCAGCCTTTTGGTTATTAGCAAATGCCTTAACCACTCTGCTACCTGAGGTCCTTTGGCTGTAAGGTGCTCTCTTTATCAGGTACCACCCTCCTGTTGTTCTCTGGCCAGTCTTTTAGCTCCTTATGTATGGCAAGCTGCCTTGTACCCCAGGACCCAGGCTGAAGCTCTTACCTCTGCCTGGAATAATCTTCATTCCCTCTGCCTCCTCTTCATCTGCCAAGCCACTCCCCATCCAAACTAAAATAGGCCCCTCCTGTTCCTTTCCTTTGTACTACTTAGCTCAATTTATATATTTATTTGTGTGTGCATTTTAATGTCTGTCTCCTTCTGTGGACTGTTTTTTCACCACTGCTTATGCAGTCCCTGGAGTATAGCAGGGGCTCAGTGAGTATTTTTATGAATCCTGAAGACTCTACACTGACATACCTCTCTCTTTTTTTCAAAATACTTTTTTGATTTCCTGCTGCCCCTATTGCAGTGCAGGTTCACAATGTCTGCCCTGAGATAAAATAAAAATAATTTCTCTTTTCCTGCGCCAGTTTCTATTTATTTCATTCCAGCCTACTTTTCGCTGTCAGATTAATTTTTCTAATGCGCAGTTTCCATTATATTCCTCATTGACGTTGACGTCTGTGGTATAAATTCAGTGATATTTCTACGTATAAGAATGTATCATTTTGGGACTGGCCCTGTGTTTACTTGTTTAGAAAAAGCTGGTCAGATTGTTAGTAAATACATGTGATCTTTGAATAATATTTGAAAGGAACCAATCATTTTGATACAAACTATGATTAATTTCCTTTTTTATGGACTTTTGTTTTCACCAACTCTATTCCATATGTAAAAGAACACACTGATGTGACTCTTTTGTTATTGTTTCTGTGGTTGAGTTGGCCCTTGATTCATGGCAACCCCATGCACAGCTGAGCATAATGCTGCTCAGTCCTGTGTCATCCCCGTGATTGTGGTGGACTGATCGGACTGTTGTGATCCATAGGGTTATCTTCACTGATTTTTTGGAAGTAGATCACCAGGCCTTTCTTCTTAGTCTGTCTTAGTCTGGAAGCTCTGCTGAAACCTCTTCAGCATGATAGCAACACACAAGCCTCTGCTGACAGACAGGTGGTGACCATGCCCCCAAGGTGTGCTGGCTGTGAACCAAACCTAGGCCTCTGATATGGAACGTAAGAGTTCTACCACTGAAGCACTAGTGCCTAACCCTTGTGTTAAGTTACTTAGTGATTCATTTATCTGAAAACAAAATAAAACAAAAACACAAATAATAACAACGAATGGAAGGTCTTTTCATCAAATGAACCATGAGTTATGCAGACCATCAAGAAGCACTTGGATGGTGAAGTTGTTTCTTTTACATCTTTGTCATTTTCCCTTTAATCAGCTCCTTCTTATCAGCTGATTGATTGCAAGAAGACTTACTATCTGATGAGAACTCTGTATTACCAAGTGGTTTGTTTGAATCTTCCCACCCCCTTTTCTTTGAAGTTGGCAGGGATAAATGCAATTAAGATAGTGGTTGAGTGTGTCAGCATTGGAAGGCAGGCTGGGTCAATGATGTGTGAGAGTTATTCCTCATTTATCGAATTTTAATCCAAAAATGAATCAGAAAGCTCACAGAGAGCTAGGTAGATCTCCATGAAATACCCAAGGTCTACATTGACCACTTAAAATTCATTCCAAAACTATTATGTATTTACTTTGAATTTCATTTACTCTATTTTCATATATTTAACTTAATAGAAAATAAACATTCTGTTATATACAATAAAAAATGTTATAAGGAAAGCTGTTTACCATGCTAAATTGAAAAAGTTTATCAAACATGATTTGATATTCTCAGATATGTCAAATTTTGAGTTTCTTAGAAATTTAAGTAGTTAACTTGATTGATTAAACACATTTTTGGAAAGTTCCCTGAATTCTCTAGGTTGATAGAAATGCATGATGTGGAAATGAAATGATAGTGTTTTGGAGGTGAAAGGTATCTTTAGAGATCATCTAGTCCAGCTCCCTAATTTTGTAGATGAGGAACATGAGGTCCACAATGGTTAAATGACTTGTCTGCGGTCATGCAGTTAGTATTAGAGCCAAGTACAAAATCTAGTTTACTGACTCCCAGTCCAATGTATTTTCCACTGACGACAGGAAATAATTAAATTTACTTTGTTTACACTTGTATTTCATCAAGTATCTTTACAGACCATGATAATCAGATATTAGAATATGAAACATCTATTTGTACCATAAGGAGCACTGGTGGTGTTGTGGTTAAAGCATTGGACTGCTAACCAAAAGGTTGGCATTTTGAACCTACCAGCTGTTTCATGGGAGAAAGACAAGGCAGTCTGCTTTGTAAAGATTTACAGCCTGGAACATCCTATGGGGTAGTTCTCCTCTGTCTTGCTGGGAGTCAGAATGGACTAGATGTCAGTGGGTTTTGTTTTGTTTTTTGGATTTGCTCCATGGGTTTTATTGCTTGTATATTTCATTGGTCCTTCAAAGCTAGTTTTTTGGTGAAATTGACATTCATTTCTCCATAAGCCAAGGAAGAACCTCTATAATTTTGTTTAGCTGTGTTTGGAGGCGTGGGGGAAAGAAGTAAGATACAAGAATTAAATTAATCTAAAAAATATTTCAGTAGTTACATATTCAAGAAGGAAAAATTTAGTAGTCAAACAATGTTATTGAAGAGATAGAAGATCATGATTTTATGTGTACTTTGGTTAAAATAATTATATGGTTTCAAAAGACCTTCCCCAGCCTATTAACCTAAAATCCTTTAATAAAGAATAAACTAGGTTAATCTAGGTCATTTTATCTTTCAGGCTTCTTTGCCTTGGTGAAAATAAATATTCAGCTATAAATGGCAATCTGGTTCAAATAATATTATTATGGAAAGAGTTGCATTTCTAAGATTGTTTAGGGGACTTATTTGATCTGTCATTCTAACATATTACTGTTTTCTTAAGTAGAAAGCAGAGTTCCTATGGTGATAGCTGAGGTGCCATAATATTTATAGTGTATTAGATTCATTTATAAACTGTTATACTAGATAGAATTTACAGGATATTTAATCTCTTAGGTTAGCTTTTTTTTTCTTTTTCCCCTCAGCAGGGTTTATTTTATTTCGTCCTTTGTTTTATTTTATATTTTTTTGTGGAATTTGATATTTTCCAAGCATTTAATATGCTCATTTAATCATTTTAATTTAATTATTCTTTTAAGAAATTTTCCTATGTCCTTCAGTGTGACATTAGAATATTTTTGTTTTTGTTTTTTCCCTAGAAGATCAGAAGTTAACTGCTTGTTATATGATGTTTTTCCCTTGGACACTCAAGAAATGTGTCTGTTTCATTGACTTCTCTGGAGGTGACTTTGTGAAAAACCAATTAATGTATGAAGTTTTTGAAAGTAGTTTAGTAGTTCTCCATTGGCTGCTAGCCTAAAGGTTGGTGGTTCAAACCCACCCAGTGGTGCCACTGAAGAAAGGCCTGGCAATCTGCTTCTGTTAAGATTATAGCCAACACAATGTCTTGAGACAAAGCGTATGTGAACTGCTGTATGGAAAGTGAATTTGCTCTGTAAATTTTCACCCAAATCACAATAAAAAATAAAAAAGATTGTAGCCAACAAAACCCTGTGGAGCAGCTCTACTCTTCTACTATGTGGGGTTGCCAGGAGTCAGAATTGACTTGATGGCAATGGCTTTGGATAGATTGATTTATTAGTTTACCACTTAAAACTCAGAGGGGCAGAAATTCCTGACATAGTGTGAGTTTCTTCTGCAACTGTTTGTATGTTGGGCAGACTTGAGTAAGTACACTTGTGTTATGATTTCCATAATGAGAGAGGTGGCAAGAGAGATGAGAGAGAGATTGACAATAGTAGATGACAGTTTCTTTAATTAGGGAGAATTACATTTGATAGTGGAGTTCCTACATGACTACTGGCTAAAAGGTTGGTGACTTGGAAGTAAGGCCTGGTGATTTGCATCTGAAAGGTTACAGTCTTAAAACCCTCTGAAGCACATAAGGGGTGGTCATGAATTGGAATCAGTGGCAACTAACAACAGGAACAGCAACATATTTGACAAAATATCTATCATGGTCTATATGATTGCAGGGGACATCAGGCTCAATTGGCATAACATACTACTCAAAAACATTCCACCTTCTACTTTGCTGAGTAGTGACTAGGATATTAAAAGCTTGCAAGCAGCCATCTACATGCCACAATGGGTCTCTCCTCATCCAGAGCAAAGAAGAATGAAGAAAACCAAAGATTCATGGAGACAATTAGTCCAAGGGACACCATGTGATCCTCAGCCTATATGGCTATGCAACCAGAGGAACTAGATGGTGCCCCGCTACTGCTGTCAACCACTCGGAGGGGGATCTATGTAGGAGATCCTGGATAGAGTAGGAGACAATGTGGAACAAAATTCCAAATCATTAAAAAAAAAAAAAAAAAAAAAGGACAAGTTTTGCTGGTCTGATAGAGCCTGGTGGAACACCTGAGACTATGGCCCCTAGCTGCCCTTCAGGTCTGGAACTGAACCCACTCCTTGGCTTCCAGCCAAACAAAAGACAGATGTATGAGCTGAACATTTACATTAGGTAAATACACTCCTTGGAGATATCAATCATGGGAGAATAGAAGGACGGTGTATGCACAGGGAGACAGCTCATGGGGCAGGAATACATGGGAGGGAGAGACACAAGGAAGAGGTAACTATGGGGAGGAAGTGGAAAGAGAGCTGTTGCATTGTGGGAAATAGCAGTCAATATCATGAGACAAGGAGCTCTGGTAGCATAGTGGCTAAAGCACTTGACTGCTAACCAGAAGGCTGGTGGTTCAAACCCACCAGCCACTCCTCGGAAGGAAGATTGGGCAATCCTACTTCTGTAGTGATACTGCCTCGGAAACCCAAGGAGGGGTCGCTATGAGTCGGGTTTGACTCGATGGCACATAACAACAACAACAACAACATCATGAGACAAAGTGTATGTGAACTGCTGTATGGAAAATGAATTTGCTCTGTAAACTTTTATCCAAATCACAGTAAAAATTTAAAAAGAAGAAAATGTCTATCATGGTCTAGAGTTTCAGCACGGGGAGGGAGGAGGGTTGTTGAAGATTATGGACTTCTGGAGGCCCCACAGGTAGGCTCATGGAGGATGGGCTCCTTTGGTGTAGATATGGGCAACTCTATCTGAGGAAGAGGGTTGCAGAGTACCACCCAGATTTGAAAATACCAAAATTGCTTTCTTCCTGGCTTCAGTTGTTAGAAATTATAAAAAAGAATACTGACCTTTGTCTTTATATTATGGAGTCTTGGTGGCTTTGATATCCTGCACGGAGGGAAATAAGCCTCAAATACACCCTGTCCCACAATCTCTCTGCTACTACTTGGGAAACATCAGCATATTCTAGTGAGTGCTATACTTACTGTTTCCAAGACTGGGTTCTTCCTATAGTAATTACTTCTTTATGGTCTGTGGTAGTTCAGTTTGTGTGTCAATTTGGCTGCGCCTGATTGAGTGGCTGGGCAGCTGGTGGTAGTTAATCCCCATGAGGAGACTGGCAATCAACTCCATGGTGGGATCTACCACAAGCAGCTAGGTAGCTGCCTTTGGGTATATGGTCTGCTTCCTGTATATAAGGAGAAGCCTTTGGGTATGGTTTTTAGCCTTTGGCACGCTTGGACCCTGCATGTAGCCGTGTTGTTGCTCAGCAGCTTGCTATGCTCTGCCGACCTTGGGACTTAGAGTGGACTTAAGTTAAGCCTGCCATGTGGATTGGTAACAGTGGGACTGTGCCTTTTCACTTGTCAACCTTAGGCTTCTCAGCCTCAGCAGCCAACAGCTAGCTGTCTGAGTGAAGAAATGCCTCCAGCTCCAGTGGGCCAGGAGCAGGAGGCAGAGCTGGACCCGAAGGTTGAAGGGCTTTCACCCAGCCCCTAGAGCCTGGCACTTTGAACTTGGACTTAAAGCCTCCAAATTATAAGAATAAACTCTTGTTTGTTAAGGCCATCCCTTTTGTGGTATATTCTTGTCAGAGTGGTACTGGGTAACCAGAACATGGTCCCAGTCTATTGCCTAGGTTCATCTGTGCAATAGAGGAGGCACTGAGCAGAATTAAGCTGCTGCTTTCTGAGCAGATCCTCTGGTTTGGAGTCTGGCTAGGTGCAGGCCTGGAGCTCACTTCTGTCAGCAGTGGCCTTTGGGAGGGGAAAGGCGGAGGGCAGATGGAACCTCTGTCTTCTCTGTGCCTGGCTTCCCTTGTGATCTTTTCCACATTATCAGGCCAGGGGTCTTGTACTGGAGCCTCATAAGGATTCTGTCTCCTCTTACTTATCTTCCAGTTGAGGATCTTAGCAGATCTTGAAACATTATTAAGGTTCTAACAATGATGTTGTTGTTGTTGTTGTTATGTTGTTATGTGCCGTCGAGTCGACCCGACTCATAGCAACCCCTCCTTGGGTTTCCAAGGCAGTATCAGAGTCGACCCCTCCTTGGGTTTCCAAGGCAGTATCACTACGGAAGTAGATTGCCCCATCTTCTTTCCGAGGAGTAGCTGGTGGGTTTGAACCGCCAGCCTTCTGGTTAGCAG
This sequence comes from Orycteropus afer afer, assembly GCF_000298275.1. Lineage (NCBI taxonomy): Eukaryota > Metazoa > Chordata > Mammalia > Tubulidentata > Orycteropodidae > Orycteropus > Orycteropus afer. The sequence goes on from NW_006921793.1 coordinate 3,788,733, forward strand.
TCCAGTGCCTTAGCCACTATGCTACCAGAGCTCCCAACAATGATGTTAGCAGACAAAAATGCAGTGTTATTATCATTTTGTAAAGCTGTCATGCTTTAAAAGAGATCCCCAGTCAGCGGTCATTCATTCACTCAACAAACACTAAAGGATAAACATTTGATCAAGGCACAAACATTGTCCTCAAGGAGCATATACTCTATCGTGAAAGAGGGAGGAAGGAGGTCATATGGGACCCAGGAAGTGTTTGTGTGGTGTTTGTTCTCCTGTGAGGGAGAGCCTTGTGCCGTTGGTTGGTTTGCACTGTTGGAAGGAAGAAGGAGGATTTTGACCGGGGCAGGTAGAGTTTGAGAGAAGATGCTGAGGGTGAAGTCAGCTTTCTTGGTAGTAAAGACATACCAGGGTGCCATACATCTATAACTCTGCTTTGATAAGACCCATGAAATAGATGTTGTGATAGAGTGGTGATAGAATGTTCCTCTTAGGAATATACTAGGTAGGACAGGGGAAAATCACTGCAGTGAGAAGAGTGTGCTGAGAATTGTGGGTCAGGACTCAAAGGAAAGGAAGCGTTTTATATTTATAGTAATGTTGCTATTAACATCCTAAAGAGTCTAAAGTGAAGATTTTTTAGATACATACATGTAATTTACTTTGAAGTGAACTAGAGAACATTTAATGACATTTAAAAGATTTATTTCTCTTGGCATCAGAATATGTTTCTTAGGTCCAGAGATCCCTAAAATATGCAGGGATTTGGATCTTGACAATGTCTTTAATATACCCCAGAAACTATTATTAAATTTAGGTTAAATCATACAGTATTATATTAAGATATTAAATTTACATGAAATAATATAGTCTGAAATTATTGTAGTTCTTTATGTACCATAGTTTAGGGTACAAGAACTGTAAATACTCTGCTTTCTTCAGAATTGAAAATGAAACTAGTTTTTGTGTAGCTCTAGATTAAAAATAATCTGAATTGATTGCGAGAACTGGGCTTGAAAAGAAAATTCCATTTGTTATGCAAAATCATCAGTGACTTTAAGCTCCAGGGAACACAGATTTACATAGTGCTGTTGGCTGGGATTTTAGTGTTTATAAAAGAGATTGAATACTTAGCTTGGGGGCTTTTGGAAGCTAGAAGCAAGATGATGCTCTGCTGATTGCTGATAACATAACTGATAAGAGTATTGATCATTCATTCTAGAAAAGCTCTACTTTCTGAGCATGGGGATGCATCCCATTCATAAAATATTAATATTGGTTCTTACATCAGTGTGTATGCACTTAGTTGAGTTATGTGGGAGCTCTGGTGGCGTAGTGCCTAAGGCATTTGACTACCAACCAGAAGGCTGGCAGTTCAAATCCACCAGCCACTCCTTGGAAGGAAGGTTGGGCAATCTGCTTCTGTAGTGATACCACCTTGGAAACCCAAGGAGGGTTTGCTATGAGTCGGATCTCACTTGAGGACCGTGAATTTTTTTTTTTTTTTTTACTTTAAGGACATCTGTGGATCCCCTTGGAAAATAAATGAGTAAATATTTGACAAACATACGCGTGCAAATGTGTGTTAAAGATGCTTGAAAACTGTTTCTCACATACATTCA
>NW_006921793.1:3790608-3803013 GCF_000298275.1 Orycteropus afer afer
GGTGGTTAGCAGTCAAGTGCCTTAGCCACTATGCTACCAGAGCTCCTATACACATCGAATTAGTATAAGGCATTTGTTGAATCTCTACTATGAGTCAAGCACTGGGCTAGGTGCTGTGGGGAACTAGAATGAGTAAGACAGATCCTATCCCACCTTACTGAAAGACTAATAGGGAAGGAAAATAAGATTTATACACATTCAAGTAGAAGATTATATAATTAGAGAGTTGTAAGTAAAGTGTTAAAGGGGACTCAGAAAAAGAATGAAGGAGATGGGATTTTGAACTGAAGGTAGAATTGACAGATTAAAGTGGGATGAAGGAGTTTTGGGTAGAGGAACCTGTGCTTGAAAAGTCACTGAGGAACGAAATATGGGGTGTGCTTAGGAAACAGTGAGTGGCTGAATCTGGTGAAAGGTGGGGACAGTTAAGGGTGCATGTAAGACTAGGAGAGATTGGGGGTCACTTAAGGAGGGGGAGAGGTGAACAAGGGCCAGATTGTGGAGTGTTGACTTAATTTTTTTGTGGCTTCAGAAAGGATTTTTGAACTGAAAAATGCCAAGAGCCGACCTTTGCGGTGGCACAGGGTAGCTGTGTTGGTGGGGCTTAGTGGCTGGGGTATGGACTGGGGGCAAAGGGCTGGGGTTTGGCTGTTACTTGAAAGACTTTTGCCATAATTCAGGCAAGAGGTAATGAGGAGAGCCTGAAGTAGATAGAGAGGTTTTGTATAAGAAGTTGTTGTGTGCCTTCAAATTGAATCCGACTCATGGCAACCTCATGTGAGGTAGAACTGCTCCATAGGGGTTTCAGGGCTGAAATCTTTGTGGAAGCAGATCATTAGGTCTTTTTCCCATGGAGTCAATCTTTCAATTCATAGCCGAGCACTTAACCATTGAGCCACCAGGGCTCTATATAAGAAGTAGTTTGAGATAAATTTGATGTATAAATGAACTTGATCAGGTTAGGATATTTATTCAATAAATACTTTTTAATAACACCCTGTGGTTGTTATTATATGCCATTGAGTCAGCCCTGACTCATAGTGAGCCCTCCTTGGGTTTCTGAGGCAGTATCACTATGGAAGTAAATTGCCCCATCTTCTTTCCGAGGAGTGGCTGGTGGGTTTGAACTGCTAACTTTCTGGTTAGCAGTCAAGTGCCTTAGGCACTATGCTACTAGAGCTCCCTGTGGTAGTTAAGTTTGTTTGTCAACTTGGTTGGGCCTGGTTGACTGGCTGGGCAGCTGGATGTGGTATTCCCCATGATGAGACTGGTAATCAGCTTCATGGTGGAATCTACTGGGAGCAGCTGAGTAGCTGCTTATGGGTATGTGGTCTGCTTCCTACAGGAAATGGTCTCCAGCTTATGGCATGCTTGAACCTTGCATGTAGCCGTGTCGTTCAGCAGCCTGCCATGCTCTGCCGACCTTGGGACTTTCAGTGGACTTGAATTAATGGCCTGCTGTATGGTTTGGTAACATCGGGACTGTGCATTTTACTTGTCAACCTTGGGCTTGTCAGCCCAGCAGCCAGCAGCTATCTGAGTGAAGAAAAGCCTCTAGCTTCAGTAGGCTGGCAGCAGGAGGCAGAGATGAAGCCTAAGGTTGAAGGGCTTTCACCCAACCCCTAGAGCCTGGCACTTTGAACTTGGACTTAAAGCCTCCAAACTGTAAGAGAATGAACTCCTGTTTGTTAAAGCCATCCCATTTGTGGTGTATTCTTGTCAGAGTGGTTCTAGGTAACCAGAACACACTCTGACCCCCATACCAAGGAATTCTGGGGGTGTGGGTGGTTAAAGCATTTGGCTGCTAACCACAAGGCCTTTGGTTCAAACCCACCAGCCACTCCACAGAAGAAAGGTGAGGCAGTCTGCTTCCGTAAAGATTTACAGCCTTGGAAACCCAATAGGAGTTGCTATGAGTTGGAATCGATTCTGATGGCAGTGAGTTGGTTTTGGTTTGACTTCCACACTGAGTGAGCTTGGAGCTCATTGGCCAGGTGGCATTGGGAAGCAGGGGACATTAAATATAACCTTAGATTTCAGTTATGCGTGACTGGGAGGGTGGTGATGCAGAAATCTGAGAACACCTACGCCTGTTACACAGGCCTCGAAAGGGGTATAGAATTTATCTAGGCCTTCTCTTTCAGATAAACCATTGCGGACCAATGAGAATCTCATCTCCCATTATAAACCACCACCAGAGAAAAGGGTTATATAACAGCTGGTAGGGCCCTTCATGTTTTAGAGAGTGTTTGGGGTAGAACAGACAACTTTAAAGGCCATCTAGTCTCTTTTTAAAATACCCAGTCATAATCAGTATGTGCTTAACTATTAAAAATAAATAAATAAAAACTCACTGCCATCGATTTGATTCTGACTCATAGAGACCCTCTTTGGCTTTCAGAGGTGGTAAATCTTTACGAAAGTAGATTGCCCAGTCTTCCTTCTGCAGAGTGGCTGGTGGGTTTGAACTGCCAACCTTATGGTTGGCAGTCAAATGCTTTAGGCATTATGCCATCAGAACTCCTTGTGCTTAACTCTAAAGGCCTCATATTAGTTGCCTCTCTATCTCTGTATCCCCGAGCCTGACATTTTAACTTTATATCAGTTTTCTGGAACATCCTTTCCTGTCTTCCCTCTTTCAAGGAAAAAAATTAAATCTTTAGAAATCGTAGGCTTATGAACATTTATTTAAGGACAATATATGTAATTAGACAGCTTATTTTGTTACCCTTTCATGCATGTTTTTATACTTGTTCTAGGTAAGAGAAAATAGATGTGACTGTTTTGTGCAGCAGGGCTCCCAGTCATTTTTGGATGTGAGCTGCTTTAGCATTTCCAAACAGAAACTAAGTCACTGCATGTGTTGATAAATTATAAATGGAAAAGTTTTCCTCCTCTTGCATTTCTTTGCTTCATCTGACCACAGATCCCTCCTTTTTGAAACTCCATCTTCCTTTGGTATCCTAGTACTATTATTGCTACTTGGATATTATGAGTATGATGACATTGGTAATAGTGATAACTTTTTTTTAAAAAAATATCTTTCTCTTTCATTGTTGACTGTTTCAGCTTCCTAAATGACAGCAGTGGTTATCGTGATAACTATTTTTTTTTTCTTGTCTTTCTCTTTCACTGTTTGCTGTTTCAGCTTCCTAATTGCCACCAACTGGTAGAGGATGAGTACCTGATGTTCCTCTTCCTCTGCTTTTCAGAGACTTTAGCTGGTTCTTCTCTTCCACGATTTACTCCCAAATCTTTATTTCCAGCCTTGACCAAGACATGTATGAGTGTCAGGAAAAGGCCAGCTGGTGAAGGGAGATGATGGTGAAGGAGGATGATAAGAGAGGGTTTGCCCTAAACTGAGGAGGACCCACAAGTCTTAATGGAAGGCATTAAAATGCAGAAGTGGGGACAAGAAGGTGTTGAAGCTTCATTTTATGTTGTAAGGCAGTGCTGCTCAAAATGCAATCCAAGGATGGGACGTTGGTCTGTGAACGGTTTATAATTATAATTATAATTATAATAAAAGTATAGAAATTGAAAGTGAGTATTCAGAAACTTTTAGCAATTTGACAGGTGCAAAAACGACAAGGAGGCCACATGTTCTGACCTCCTCTAACCCTACAAGGGGAAGGCAGGATTACCAGCAGTAACCCAAGGCCTATTACTTCAAGGCCAGACATGCTGCCTCCCTCCAGCCCTTTCACCAACCGTTCCTCCCAAGGCACCCACCACCTCTCTCCTGGGTTCGATAATTCACTGCAGTGGCCACACAGAACTCACAGATTATGGGGTTTATTAGGGAAGCACCAGGCTACAACTCAAGTCCAGGAAGAACGCTCAGTCTCTCTCCCAGCCCACCATCCCTCAGCCAAAAGTCTCTCACAGTCTCTTTTCCAGCAGTGCTGGTCCCTCGGTGTCTCACTCAGTGATGCGTGTCTCTTGCGGCTCTTTCCCAGCAGCACGTGTCTCTTTCAGGGGTGCGTGTCTCTTTCGGCAGCACATCTTCCTCCACCAGCAGTCAGAGAGAGCATTCTGCCTCCAGGAGGCTTCCTTTTGCTCCCGGAAGGGTGGTCAAACTAGCCAATCACAGCATCAGAACTCTAAGCACGTGAGAGAGAGTGAGAACCTCCCAGAACATTGTCTTGTGTCACGCCCAACAGAAATACTCCAGGTGGGCGACTTTAAAATCAGGATCTCCTCAGTTGCTAATAGCAATTCCCACCTTGGAGTTTACAAAGACTTATGGGTAGAAAAGCCACACTAAGTAATTTACTACACCGCAACAGGGCAATTTTAAGTCTATGGAAGGTAATAAAAATTTGGGGCTTAATTTTGCATGTCTTTGTTTTTTATTTTATGTCACAGTAATTTATTTATATTTTGTTGTTGTTGTTGTTATTTGCCATCGAGTCAGCCCCGACTCATAGCGACCCCTCCTTGGGTTTCCGAGGCAGTATCACTACGGAAGTAGGATTGCTCAACCTAGAAAGCTATAATTTCCCCTGGTGAACGGGGGGAAGAAATGGACCCTCACCACAAGTAATTTGAGAAGTCTAGTTGTAGGTTTATGGAAGTAGTAGTTGGGGAGAGGTTTTATTACACATGATTGGTCCACCAGCAGGAATGAGGGGTGCACAGGATTGAGAGGCAGGTGGGTGCTCATCTTAATTCCCATGGAAAAGGGATCCTCAGTGAGATGGACGAGTCCCTGGGTGGTACAAGCAGGTAACTTGTTTGACTGCTAACTGAAAGATAGGAGGGTCAGATCTACCCAGAAGCACCTGAAAAGAAAGGCCTGGTAATCTACTGAAAAACCAGCCACTGAAAACACACAGTTCTACTCTGACACGCATTGGGTTTTCATGAGTTGGAGTTGACTCCACAGCAACTGGTTTTGTGAGATGGATCTTGTTACTTGAGAGAGTTACCATGTAGGGGAAGGTGTTTAGACCTTGGGCACACACCCCCAGATGAGGGCCAGCCCAGCTTCTGGTAAGAATGTGTATGTTGCTCTCCTCCAGGAGACTGTTAGGCTGGGAATGGAATCCCCACAGTTTGAGCAGGCTCTGTTGAATTGTCACCAGTCTTGTCCTTTTTGTCTTACTTGACATGAATAGGTTATTACATCTTTCAGGGTGCCCAAAAGTTGATTTTTTAACTTTTATTTTCCCTCTTCTTGCCTGTTGACTCTGCTTAGACTTACTGTGCAAGCCCTCCTTTCGACTCTTCCTTTTGGTTTCCTGAACCCTTCTTTAAAATTTCTCTAAATTAGAGAATTCTTTTTTCTAGTGACAGTTTTCCTAATCTCTTGTATTTTGAGTCATAGGCCCTTTCCAAATTCTATCACTTGTCTGCCAGTGGTTGGTTTTTGTTTTCTGTGAAAGGTGGTGTCACGATGGATGTCCAGCAAATCTGAACACCAGCTGAGCAGATTCTGGGGCCCTGAGCTGGCAGCTTCCTAAATTTTTCTCTCCTTTTCATGGAAGCGGCAGGATATTAAACCAATGAGCTAGCGCAGTCCTCGGCTGCCCGCCAAGGGAATATTTAGGGAAAGAATGGACCAGATTTTGTTTCTCTTGCCTTCTGTATAGCCTTGGGGTGGATTTTCAGGGGATGTTTTCCCTCACCGGACTCACCCATTTGGTATTGAGAAAGCAGGAAAGCGAGTTTTCCTGTTACGAGCAATGAACAAAAAGCAGGCAGCGGATGGAGATATCCTGTTGGAGAAGGCTTAGGGGAGCGAACACAGACAAATGCACTTCATTCTTTCTGTCTTTAACTAAAATGAGGAGATGGGAAGGAAATCAGTCTCTCTCTCTGCAGGGCAAGTCAAAATGGTTTTCCTCTGATTTATGGTGCTTAATAAGAAGGTTGTAAGGGTATGCTTTTGTGATTTAAAATCTTGTCAGATGCAGATATAGCACATAACAAATTATAAAAACTAACAGTTTTTTTTGTTTCCTATGAGGTCATGTTAAGTTTGCCAGAGCAGGGGCAATGAACTGTAAAAGTAAATGTAAACTCTATCCAAGTTTTGTTTATGTTTTAAAAATCACTTAAAAATGGCAAAATTCTTGCTGAATTAGATTTTCAAGGGGATAGTTTGTCAAGGCTCCTCCTAGGGATCATACTTTGGTACTTTTTGAAAAGAACTAACTTTTTCCTGTTATACATAAGCAATGTGTGTTTATTATAGGAAAGTAGAAAACACATACAGGCAACTGAATAGTCCAGGAGTGGGCTAGAAAGACATGGAAATGGAAAGTTAGAGCAATGGGATGAAGGAAGGAAGACCAGGATCTTCTGGGAGCTGTAAGGGTGGGGGCAGGGATGAGGGAAGACCTCCCTGGGCATCCGCCTCTCCCCACCCCTCCAGGGGAACTCTTCTCCTGGAAGCTCTCACACTTTGTAACTGACTTTTTACCCTTTGAAGCAGGTCTCCCCAGTGTACCGCATGCCTAGACCTGATCATTCCAAATTTGTTGTGTGTGTGTAATGACAAGTTGAAAGGCCAGTTAACTCACTATGTTTTACATCTTGTCAGTCAAGGGGAAGGTGCTAGGCAAGGAGAATCTCTGAAGAGAGAGAGAGAGATTTCGATCAGTCAGTGAGTGGTATGTGTATGTAGACCCTAGATGGTGCAAACTATTAGTGCACTTGGCTGCTAACTGAAAGGTTGGAGGTTTGAATCCACCTAGAGGTGCTTTGGAAGAAAAGCCTGGCAATCCACTCTTAAAAAGTCAGCCTTCGAAAATCCTGTGGAGCGCAATTCTGCTCTGATGCACATGGTGTTGCCATGAGTTGGAGATGACTTGACAGAAACTGGTGTGTGTATGTGTGTGTGTGTGTGTGAGAGAGAGAGAGAGAGAGAGAGAGAATAAGAGAATCTTTGAGAACTTTGGCTGTAAGAGGGAGAAGGAGAATGTAAAAGAGAAGATGCAGAAAAGAAAAATAAATTTCTCTTGGGGAAGAGAAAATGTATAATTGCTGGTGCTAGCCTTCTTTGCCTTCTTTACCCACCCATTCCCTCCATGTCTTTCCACAGTGCTAAGGTATTCTATGGAATGAAAAAGTTTGGGCTGCACTGTTTTTATCTCAGTAAACATTTACAGAGCAACTGTCAGCAGAGCATGCTTTTGGTCAGTTTTAGTTTATAGAGATAGTGAGAGATCCTTATAAGGCATGGGACTAAACTATAGGGGACTTTTTAATCTGCAAAAACATATTATTGGGAAATTCACTAACCATTTTATTATAGGGAATGTAGGATTAACATGTAAAATGGTAAATGGAGGCTTTACTGGATAATTTGTTGAGTTGGTAATTCATTTATTTAACAAATATTCATTGGGTACCTGTTGCATACCAATCATTGAACCAGATAGTAGGGATATAGCTGTAAATAGGACAGACACAATCCCTGACCTCACAGACTACAGTCTGGTCAGAGTAAAAATAGATTATCAGGCAGTTACAATATTGTGGGATAAAGACTTCAAAGATGGACATGTGGGATTTCCTTTGTTAACATGGGAGAGGCACCTGCCTGAACCAGGGGGAATGACATCTGGGTTCAGGCCTGAGGAATATGTAGGAATGAGCCAGATAAAAGGGGTAGGGGCAGGCTGTTCTACACATAGGGAAGGGCATGTGCTGTTGTTTAATTTCTTTTGTATGAAATTTACAGAATAGGCAAATCCATAGACATAAAGTAGATTAGTGGTTGCCAGGGATAGGGGAGAGAAGGTGATAGGAAGTGACTGCTCATGAGTATAGGGTTTCCTTGTGGGGTGACGAACATGTTCTAAAATCAGATATTGGTGATGGTTGCACAAATTTGTGAATATACCAAAAACCAAGGGTGAATTTTATGTTACATGAATTATATCTCAGTAAAGCTATTAACAACAAAGCTATTAAAAAATTTTTGAACTTTATCCTGAGGTTCATTGGGAGCCCCTGAAGAATTTTAAGCAAAGCAGTAGTATGAGTGGATTTGTGTTTTAGAGAGATCATCTGGCTGCAGTGAGGAAAGTGGTTTGGAAAGAGCAAGACTGGAGGCAGGGATCCCATTAAAAGTCTGTTAGAGTAATACTGTACAGATGGGGGATGTTGGTGTTTAAACTAGGGAAATGGCTGGAAGTGGACAAAACTCAACAGAGAGGGAGGGAAGAATTAGGGTGGTGTCTATACACCCATCTTCAGTCCTGGATGGATGTAACTGCTCCAAGATGGGATACATGGAGGTGAACAGGCTAAGGAAGGAAGATGACCTGACTGTGTCCGTAGCTGGGCTCACTGAGATGTCCCTGGCCCAGGCATACTGATAGTCAGTGGGCCGCTGATACAGAGCCAAAGAACCCAAAACCTCAGGGGGCTGGATAAAAATGTAAATTCTTGGGCTCCACTCCAGAGCTTTTGTGTTAGAATCTCTGATCATGGTGGATCTACCTAAAATTTGAAGCCACCTGTGGGCGTTCCTGAAAACCTTAGGAGTGAATGTGATTTCCTGTGGAGAGTATGTAGAGGGAGACAAGAAGTGCTTCTATCACTATTTACGGGCCTAGTAGTGGAAGCAGAGACCTCATGGAAGTTTGGGCCTTGCAGCCAGACAGATAAGAGGCATCCGAAGAGTGAAGTGCCAGAGAGGCCAAAGGAAGAGTTTTTCAAAAATGAGAGAGTGCCCCAGGATATTATAAGCTTCTGAGAGGTCAAGTAGCATGAAGAGCTGCAAAGTGTGTATTGCATTTACCAACAAAATGGTGACTTTGGTAAGGGCCGTGGATGGTTCAGAGATGTCCCTAGAGTAGGGCTGACATGTAGTTGCCATACTTGGCCCATGGGTCCTGCAAGGGGTGGAGCCCTTGCAATGCTGCTGGGCAGCACTGCCCAGCAGGTTTTTTTGACTCTGCTCCATTCCATGGTGTTGCCTCATCTGAGTGCAACAAGTGCTTCCAGGGCCTGGGTTGGGCAGGTATTTGACCAGGGTGAATGCAGAGAACTTCTGGTGAGTGGTTCAGTCTAATAGGGTGTTTGTAGAGCTGGGTGGGGAAGGAGAGGTGCAGAGTTAGGGCAGAGGGTCCTAGGGCCACTGACATAAGCAGATGCCACATTGGATTCTTCACTTGGAGTAGCAGACCTCTCAGCACTTTACTCCATGGCCCGCTGACATTGTTTGTGTCATGATATCAAGTATGTTATGGTGTAAATCTGAATCACTGAGGCCTGGAGTTTTTGAAGTTGAGGAATTGCATATTTTTCTTGGTGTGTTGTTTATGTACAGCTTTGAAACAGAGATAGTACAAATACTCGGAAGTAATAGTTCCACCCCACCCCTTTTGGCACATTCTTTTGCCTTTTGAAATATTGTCTACTAAAAGTTGTGCAATTCTGTTAGGGTTGTACATCTAAGTCTCCTTAGTTTCAGTGTAACAAAATTACAGTATATTGTCAGTAAGAGAAAAATCAATATGAATTATAGTATCTTCAAACTCAGTTAAATGCATGTCAATTAGTTTGCTGTCTAAGTAGCGGGCCTGCTGATCTTTTTGTGTATTGTAAGCCAGTGTGGAATGGCACGATTGCTTATCTTTGTTTTTGAAATTACTGTTCTTTAAGGAGAGTATAGCTATTGTTTCAGAGAGCTTTGAAGCTGTTCTACTTACAAACTTAAAATTTATACTTTTAACCTTTATTTTATAAGTTGTAATTATGGTTTTCTTTATTAAAGGCAGCACATTAGCATTATGAAAACTTCTCAGTGTTAAAATAAATATTATTCTTTTATTTAAGGAGCCCTGGCAGTACACACAGTTAAGCACTTGGCTGCTAACTGAAAGGTTGGTGGTTTGGATCCAGCCAGCTGCTCTGTGGGAGGAAGACCTGGTGATCTGTTTCCATAAAGATAGAGCAAGAAAACCCTGTGGGGGCAATTCCACTCTGTCACATGGGGTTGCTATGAGTAGAAATTGAATGGATGACATCTAAAAACAACAATTACTGTTTTCCTTACAAAGGCAGCACGTCAGTGTTATGGAAACTTCTAGGTGTTAAAATAAATATTATTCTTTTACTTGGGGAATATTGTGCAAGATGTGGAAGTTCCCTAAATGCAAAGTTGACCCTGAGTCATTGGCTAAATCAAGAATTCAAAGGTAAAATGAAATCTAACTGAGCCAGAACTTTCCCTACCTGAGGGGCAGGGTAATTGATTAAAACCCAGAATTTAAAAATGTTGTTGTGTGACTCTGACTCACAGTGACCCTATAAAAAAATACAAACCAAACTCACTGCCATCAAATCAGTTCCGACTCACAGAGACCCCCATTGGGTTTCCAAGACTGTCAGTCTTTATGGAAGTTGATCACTTCGTCTTTCTTCCGCGGAATGGCTGGTGAGTTTGAACCTCTCACCGTCCTGGTTAGCAGCCAGATAGATGCCTTATCCACTACACCACCAGAGTAAAACTGCCCCATTAAGCAGTGCTTCGTTTTGTTGTACATAGGGTCATTATGAATTAGAGCCACCTTGACAGCACCTAACAATAGCAACAGCATAGGGTTTTTTAGACTGTAATCTTTACAGGCACAGATCTCCAGGTTTGACTCCTGAGTAACTGCTGGTGGGTTCGAACTATTGATTTTCCGGTTATCAGCCCAGCGCTTAACCATTTGCACTGCCAGGACTCCTTGAATTTAAAAATAGAGTCCTCCTTCCACCCCCCTTTCTATATACCATGCGTAGGTTATGTATTTTGTGCTGTGTCAACTCCTAATATTTTGAGACTACTTCTTTGTCTGTTTGGTTTCTGTGTTAGGAATTGTATGCATTAATTTGGACTCTTGGTTGCAAGCGACAGAAGCTAAATCCAAGTAATTTAAGCAAAAAACAAATGTATTATAAGGACTTGGGAGTCTCTTCCAACCCAAGGGCTGGGATGCCACTGAGTGAATCTCTGAGCTTCTTAGCCTTCAAGGCTCTGGTCCTTATCTCTGCCGCTCTCCTTAAGTTTTCATAATCTTTGTCTCTCCCTGGAGATTCACTTTCTCTGCTTCAATCTACATAGAGGCAATGGGGCTTCTAAGAGTCTAGTTACCTGGCAAGAGAATGGTCTTTCTTTCAGCTGTGTATTGTCAGGGAAAGAATTTAGCTTGGATCTAATGCCCCCCACCCCCAGACTTCTCTGTTGAGCCTAGGGCTGTGGGATCATTTATAGGATTGTAGCTTTGGGGAACCCCACCACTGTCCCAGAAAAGTGTTGTGTTGAGCACTGTTCTACTCTGAAACACATGGGGTCACTGTGAGTTGGAATTGACTCGATGGCAGTTGGTTTGGTTTGGTTTTATGGAAGAAGGGAGGGTATTCCAATATATGTTCAGTCCACGGAGTTTATTTTAACTTAGAAAAACAGAATTGGGGAGGGAAGTTTGTTGCCCCTGAACACAAATCCATTGAGAAGTCACTTTTGGATTACTCATTTCTTTGTTCTGGATGATTAGGAGCTGTTTTACTCGTGATGAATTTTGGGTCACACTTAGTTGAATCATTACAGACATACATTCCCCCCACTTCCCCAAGTTAATCATATGTAAAATGTTAATTATCATTTATAAGGGTTTTATCATATCTGGGAAGATGGGGCAACCTACTTCTGTAGTGATACTGCCTTGGAAACCCAAGGAGGGGTCGCTATGAGTCGGGTCTGACTAGACAGCACATAACAACAACAACAACATCATATCTTTACAATACTTCTGCATATTTAATATTTAAATCTCACTTTGATGAAGGCTCCCAGTTAAGATTTGTTGTATTAAAAGACAAGTTCTAAAACAATTTATTAGCACCGTTTATGTGACAAAGCAATGTCAGACAAGCCAGTAGTTCGGTGCTCAGGGAAATGGAATTGTCTGTTACTAGTGTAAAGGGCTCTGGTAGCGTAGTGCCTAAGGCACTTGACTGCTCATCAGAAGGCTAGCGGTTCAAACACATCAGCCACTCCTTGGAAGGAAGATGGGGCAATCTACTTCCGTAGTGATACTGCCTTGGAAACCCAAGGAGGGGTCACTATGAGTCGGGTCTGACTTGACTGCACATAACATAACAAGTCTAAAGGGAAAACCAAGCTCACTGCCATCAAGTCGGATCTGACTCACAGCAAGTTGGATCCGACTCATAGCGACACCTCCTTGGGTTTCCGAGATAAAGTGGTATCACTACGACAGTAAATTGATCAACCTTCGTTCCAAGGAGTGGCTGGTGGGTTTGAACTACTAGCCTTCTGTTAGCAGTCACATGCTGCAGTGTAGTAAATTACTTAGTGTGGCTTTTCTACCCATAAGTCTTTGTAAACTCCAAGGTGGGATTTTCTATGAGCAACTGAGGAGCTCCTGATTGCTGAAG
>NW_006921793.1:3806149-3826861 GCF_000298275.1 Orycteropus afer afer
GATATATTCAAGATCATACTTTTGCTCTCTTGGACTTGTTTTAATTGTCTTTAACTTCAAGTTGAATTTGCATATGAGCAGTTGATGGTCTGTTGCACAATCAGCTCCTGGCCTGGTTTTGGCTGAAGATACTGAGCTTTTCCACCGCCTCTTGCCACAGATGTAGTCAATCTGACAACCTTGGACTCTTTTTATAGGAAAAAAAATTTTCCAGGGAGATACTTTGTGTTCACTAAATTGGAAGAACTTCTGGAGTTTAAATTTATCATCTTCAAAGCATTTGATATGGAGTACAATAACCAGATGAGGTTCTCTTTTATTCAACTGCAAAGGCATCTTTTGTCACTAAACTTCCATATCCTTCTAATGCAAGTGTAGCAGATATTTGGTTCTGATGCTGATTTTGGAAAACTTAGCTGATTTTGGAAAAAGTCCAGATGGCTTGGGTGAGGAATTTACAGTAGACCTCAGATCGTGGCCCTGGTCACCGCAGACTTGTAATGTATGTTATGAGCTCTCTTTGCTCAGTATCTGGTGTCTGTCTTCATTTCAGGCTGCAGAGAGGGCTGTGCAGGCTTACGAGGTAGTCTATTAGAAGCCTGGAGAAAAGCTTAGCACTACCTGGGTAACCACTGCCAAACCTACTGCCTTTGAGTCAATTCCGACTTACAGAGACCCTATAGGACAGAGTAGAACTGCCCCATAGGGTTTTTAAGACATCTTTCTCCTACAGAACTGCTGATGGGTTCGAATGACTAATCTTTTGTTTGTTTATTTCACTCTGTGGATAAAACCAGAACCAAACTCACTGCCATCAATTTGATTCTGACTTATGGTGACCCTCATTGGGTTTCCAAGGTAGTAAATATTTAAGAAAGCAGACTGCCCCATCTTTCTTCTGTGGAGCAGCTGATGAGTTTGAACTACCAACCTTTGGGTTAGTAGCCAAATGCCTTAACTACCAGAGTTCCTTTATTATGTGGATAGTAGTAATAAATACAGTGAAACCTATGAAAGCTGGAATTCGATGGGACTGCCTTGTTTTTCCAGGACTAGCAAGTTTTCCACCTTTGACAGGATACAGTCTTACCACTTTTCTATTGCTTGCTTTAAGGAGCTCTGGTGGCATAGTGTCTGAGGCATTTGACTGCTAACCAGAAGGCTGGCAGTCTACTTTTGTAAAGATTTACCATGTTGGAAATCCAAAGGGGGTCACTATGAGTTGGGATTGACTCGATGGCCGTGAGTTTGGGTTTTTTTCATTGCTTGTTTTGGTGGAAAATGTTTTTCTTTTCTGACAGGTCTCCACCTTACACAATTTTCAGCTTTTGCAGGTTTTACTATATAATTAATCACATACAGGTTATGTTACATATAGTTTTCCATTAAAACTGAAATCCAAATTCCTTGTTTCTCTCTTCCTCCTGTGCCTCTGTCCCTAAGTTTTTAACCATGTGCTTGTCAGACTGCCCTTCTCTTATAACCCCACACATTCATCTATCTCTCAACATTCACATATCTTTCTCTTATCAGGTGCAGCATTGCCTGTAGACAGTCACCACCTTCTACTCACCACAGCATCCCCAGCCAAAACAAACATTCCCATTTCCTATTTGCACATAATTTCCCTCTTTCCTTTCTGATTCTTCATAGGGAGGATACAGATCTTGTTTTTGAAAGTTTGTAGCATATTTCTTTAGTGTTAGTCTCCAACAGAACCTTAACCCACACAGAGGGCAAATTAATATTAAATTGCAAATTTACATACAAAGGAGAAATAGTATAAGGAAGACCCATTGTACCTTTTGTCTAGATAGCCCGCTTATTTGAATTAGGACAGATTATTACTGATCATGTTCCTAAAAACACATGGAAAAAGCATGAACCAGGTACAGTTTTTTACTGTAACATTCCTTGATTTCTCTATTTTTAGGCTTTTTTTTTTTTAAACTTTCCTTACATTTATTTATGTACTTATATCAAGTAGTATTTAATGTTGCATTCTTTGAAGCTCAGGGCTAGTGAGAGTCTTAATAAGTAGTTGAAAATGATTCTGATTTTTCTTACCAAGTTCAAACCAAACCCATTGCCATCAAGTCGATTCCAACTCATAGTATTTCTCCCATTTGCTCATTCAACACACCTTTTCTTGTGCAACCTCTGTGTGCCATGCTGCAAAAATAAATGAGGAAACTGTGGGGAGGTATGAGAATCATGGTATTTCTTTTCCTCCTTGCTCTGTGTGGTCTGGGATCCGGAAGAAGGAAGAAGGCAGGGGACCTAGAAGTGAGAATGGGGCAGCTGCCTTTAAAGCTGGGGTGATTTCCCTTTAGGTAGCCAGAGGGCTTTGCCTCTACCTTCCTCCTCCAGCTGTGTGAGTTAAACAGAATTGATTAAGCCACTGAACTCCCAAGAAATGAGGTAATGGGACATTCATTCATTCATATGTTCATTCAAGAAATTTTTATAGCAGAACCTTTTTATGTAAAAAAGTAGTTGAGAACCTTTCTATCTCTACTAATAACAAGCTAGGACAGTGTGATTTATTTTCTGTGAAATGATCGAATGAAAACCTCTCTCCCAAGTGAGGATGGTAAATGGAGAAGGCACAAAATTATTCCAAGCTACCAGCCACTGGGAAGGAAGGTTGGGCAATCTGCTCCCGTAGAGGTACCACCTTGGAAACCCAAGGAAGGGTTGCTATGAGTTGAATTGACTCGATGGCAGTGAGTTTGGTTTTTGGTTTACCACCTTTTTTGTCTTCTCCATGCTGGTATATATAACAAGGCTATTGATTTTAAGCATGACTCATATAGTAAAGGCAAGCTCATATGAAAGGTGGTTTGGTCTTTGCTTCCTCTCTCCTACAGCCTTGTCCTTAACTTCAAAGTGTCAGTGTTGTTCCTAACACTTGTTCTGTGGGTGACACTAGTATAGTTAAGAATCTCCGTGAAGAGGAGAGAGAACATAGGCATCAGAGGTCAAAAGAGGAGTAGGTTTCATCAACGCTGTGCTTTATGCCTGGAGCAAAATAATAGCAGTAAAAGAAATTAAATGTTATTCTGTACCTGTGCCTTCTTTTTCATTTGCCTTGAAACACTTTCAAACAAACCGATAAACAAACAATAGTTTAAAAAAAAATCTTAAAATTGATAAACCCATGGTTTTCAGGTTTATCACAGTTAGGGTAACTTGTATGGGCTTGTGAGGTTTCACTAGCTATTCTGTAAAACCTGCTGTGTCATGATGTGTATTATTTCTGTTATAGTGAGCTGAGTGTCTGGGTCAGCTTTTTAGGATATCCTAAGAGTCCAGATTAATCAACCTTAACCTAGAACTCTAGCTTATAATAGGCCACATGGGCCCACTTTCTCCCAAACTTTTAGTTAGGCTAGAAGTTAACCCACCTTGAGGAACTCAGTAACATTTCTATGCTATAATTACTCTAGCACTGAGCTGCTTTTTTTCTGGGTGAGAGCACTTATACTTGTCATTTTGCAGCCATTGGGGTTTATAAATAGTTCCCCCGGATAATCCTCACAAAATATATTTCAGAAAAAGCTACCAGAATAGTTTCATCCTTTGAAATATGGCATTTAAAGTTCTTTTAAGGAAAAAGGAAGAAGATGAAAAATGATCTATATGGAAATTCTTCCCAGATTTTGACTTTGGCTTTTCTGTGGTCCCTAATTTCTTGCTTAATGTGTTAGGGCAGATAATCTTCTCTGAGATGTGGTGTTTAAAGTATCTCAGCTCCATCTGCTGTGTACTGTTTTCAATGCAGAATTATCCTTGTTTCTGTGACCACCTGATGTTTTGTTGGGGTTGGTGAGTGGAGGTGGAGGGTATCAGTGTGTTTCACTGCCCTTGGCAATAGCCCTCTGAGTGTGTTTGTGCTATCTGATGGGCCCAGGCCATACGTTGTACTATCACTGGGGACCAGGTAACAGTCTGAGGTTTCTTAGTTACAGTAATCGATCCTGACTCCAGGCTGTGGCAGGAAGTAGAATCCTTTACCAGTTACTGAAACCTAGAACACCTTTTCATTTCTTTATTTCTTTGTATAAGTATTCAAGCCACAGAGGTTTCTGCTTGTCTTGAGAAGTTCTTATGGTTGACCTTAAATAAAACCAGGTGGCTTTCTTGATTCAAGTGGCCTATAGAATATCTTGAAAAACAATTAAAATAATTTAATATAATTATGTTTAATTAAGTTAAATTGAATTTGAATAATTAAATTTATGCTCTAAATTTTTTCCTAAAAGCATAACGTGGTATTTTGGAAATATGTATCGAGGTTACAGAGGTTTTTTTTCCTTCTTTATGACATATGCGATTTATATGTGAGGTTGTTTATAGTACCCATTGCTGCAGTTTTGAACAATACAAAAGTAACAAAGTCTGTTGTCTTTTCCAGCACAGTTTTATAGGCTTGTGAAGTTTTATTTTTCTCATGTTATAATGTTTTCATAATTTATGTGATTTAGCTTATTATTAACATAATTCTTGCCTGATTTTAACAGAGAAAGACAGCAGGAAAGTGAAAGCACTAGAAACAGGGAGAAGGAGTAGTGGTGATGTCAGCTGTAATCTATGTCAATGTGGAGGTCGCTGACCAGAGTTGGTATTTTCAGGGCTATTCAGGAACTGGGCTTCTGGAGACAACCAAGATATAGTGTACTGGAACTGATTTGAGGTAAGAGATAATGGGAAATGGGAAAGCCTTATCCCCACCAGAGAATCCTTACTGAGACCTGAACAGTCTACTGTTAATAATTCTTTTGTTTCTGGGAAGCACAGCTGTCTTCCTGTGATCTCCTTTTTTTTTTTTGGAATAACTTTTTATTGTGTTTTGGGTGAAATTTACAGAACGAACTGGTTTTCCATTTGATAATTCATACATATTTTGTTTTGTGACATTGGTTGTAATCCCCATTATTCCCACTTCTTTCTTATGTTCATTGTTTCCATTCATCCTTCTTTCCTGTCCCTTTCTGCCCTCTGAGCTTTATCTCTGGGCAGATGCTACCGTTATGATCTCTTATTGTTTTATGGAGTATGCATCTCTCTGGTGTTCACCTTATAGGCCTATTTATTATTTGGCTGAAAGTTAAGCCCCAGAGGTGAGTTCAATTTCAGGCTTGAAGGGTGCTTAAGGGACACAGTCTGAGGGATTCTACCAGCCCTTATAAAACCAGTAAGCCTTTTTGTTTGTTAGTTATTTTCAGTTTTGTTTCACATTTTCTCCCATTTTTTCTGGGACCTCCTATTTTGATCCTTCTCAGAGTAGTTAGCAGTCGTAGCTGGACACCATCTAATTCTGACCTCATGGTTTTGGAGGGTGGGTTCACGTTGCCCATTAGCCCTTTGACCAATTGTTTCCTTTTGTCTTTGATCTTCTTCACTCTACTTTGCTCTGGAAGAAGAGAGACCAATAGTTGCACCTTAGATAGCTGCTGGGAGCTCTGGTAGCATAGTGCCTAAGGCACTTGACTGCTAAGCAGAAGGCTGGCGGTTCAAATCCACCAGCCACTCCTCGGAAGGAAGATGGGACAATCTACTTCTGTAGTGATACTGCCTCGGAAACCCAAGGAGGGGTCGCCATGAGTCAGGTCTGACTCGATGGCACATAACAACAACAACAACAATAGATAGCTGCTTGCAAGCTTTTAAGACCCTAGTTGCTGCTCACCAAAGTAGGATGTAGAACGTTGTCTTTGTGGACTATATTATGGCAGTTGACCTTGATGCCCTTTTATTGAGCATATATCTCTTGGAGCAATAATGTCTTAATTCAATATTGTCTTAGTGTGAATTACTTTTTCTAAGAGATAGCTTTACTCTAAGATGCAATGGGTTATATAGGACAAGAGTGATTCAAAGGGGAAAAGGATACAGAATGGAAAGCAACTTCATAAGCTTCACAATTGGGCCTTGTTTGGTAGCTGAAATAGCAGTAAGATTGGGAGCTGCATTATCAGGGCAGTTGTTCTGGTAAGAATGGGTCAGCAGGGATCAAAGGCAGCTTTTATCTACCATTGATTTCTGTTCTCACCTGGGTTGATAAAAGATGATATGTATAAAATATTGAGCTTGAGCTTTAGCACATGGTAGGCTGAATTTATGAAGGTTTAGAATGTTTTATTGGTAGTTATCAATACTTACTAATGTAGTTGTCACTCTCTTCAACAGCCTTCAGAATGAAAGGCAAAGGCCTCAGGTGTGAAAATATAATAAAACCTGTATTCTTTCTTCCCTGGGGAGGAGGCAAGAGAGTACATGGAGAAACATAGACTGAAGTATTTTAGGAGAGTAGACTATTTTGTAGTTTATTACTCCTTGAAGGAATCTGTGATGGGGAGTGGAATTAAGTCAGAGAAAGTAAACTGTGTACTGGGATGTGTGTAACGTGGATTCTCCTGTGTCTGGAGGTGGGTAAGGCCGTGGAGGACTTGTGGAGGAAGAGGATGCTGATGGTGGAAGTGGTAGAGAGTGCACATTCTGGTGAATATCTGAGTATCCGCTCCACTCTGCAGGTCCCTCACTGTCTCCCCTCATCAGTGTTTCCCCAAAGGCTATGGGCTTGTGTCAGTCATCATCGCTATAAGCCCCAGTTCTGCTGGTAGTTTAAGCATTTCAATAGAGAAAAGTGCTGATGACTATGGCTCTTAAGGATGTTTTGATTCTTTAAACAGGAATGGTACCTTGGCTGGGTATCTGTTTGGCTTCAGTTGCTCCTTGAATATTGTCTCTATTTTCAAAAGGCCAGTCCTTTTTCCTTTCCTACAAGGCATTTCCTGTGGTTCTTGTGTTTCTGTGGGCAAATACATTATGAGGGAAGTTCAGTAGATTGTGAGTTCTGACTTTTTGTAGCCACTGCAAGAGTAGAAGCATGTTCTTTTACACCGAGTGGGAAATATAGTCACTTTTTGTTTGTTGATTTATTTTAGTGGGTTTATGCTGGTGGATTATCCTTAGTAACTGAGACCACTTTTGTCCGTGTGTTGAGGTGGTCACAGGTATAAAGGATGACTGTTATATTGATGTAGGACTAAATTCAGTAGTGGAGTGATGTTCTCTATAGATTGTGTTCTCATTCACATTTCTGCTTTTCTTAATTTGCTTAGCACTTTTGTTTCTCTATCAGTGAGAAACTTATAAAGCTTTCTTTCTTTATTTTTTTTAATCACAGTGAAAATATACATAACAAAACATGCCAGCTCAACAATTTCTACATGGAGAGTCCAGTGAAATTGATTATGTTTTTCAAGTTGTGCAATCGTTGTTGCTATCTTTTTCTAAATCATTCCACAACCATTAACACAACTCAGTGCATCCTAAGCAAAAAACTCCCCTTTGCCTATCTCTTATCTCTCTGGTAACCACTAATAATCTCTGGTTTCTATATATTTGCTTATTTAATATAAGTGAGATCATACAGTATTCTTTTGTGACTGCCTTATTTTACTCATGCATCAGGACTTCATTTCTCTTTATGGCTGAGTAGTATCCCATTGTGTGTATATACTATGTTTTGTGTACCCATTCATCTGTAGATGGATGTTTTGGTTGTTTACACTTTTTAGCTATTGTGAAAAGTGCTACACTGAACAGGTTTGTATACATGTATATACATATGTATGTGTGTGTATACACACACACACACACACACACATATATATATATATATATATATATATAGTCTCCAGGTTTCTTTTTGTGGACCTGCTTTCACTTTTCTGGGTATATACTTGGGATTGGAATTGTTGGGTCATGTGATAGTTCTATGTTCAGCTTTTTGAGGAACTGCCAGACATTTTCCCCACAGTGGCTATACCATTTTACATTCTTGCCAGCAATGGATAAAGGTTCCGGTTTTTCCACAACCTTGTTGACACCTGTTGTTTCCCTTTTTTTTTTTTGACCATTGCCATTCCAGTAGGAGTCAGGTGATATCTCATTGGTGTTTTGATTTTTCTCTCTTTAATGGCTAATGAAGAAACTGTAGTTGTGCAGTGGTTAAAACATTTGGCTGCCAACCTAAAGGCCTGTGGTTCAAATCTACCAGCCTCTCCATTGGAGAAAGATGTGGCAGTCTGCCTCCATAAAGATCTACAGCTTTGGAAAATCTATGGGGGCAGTTCTAGTCTGTCCTATAGAGTCCCTGTGAGTTGGAATGGACTCCAGGGCAGTGGGTTTGTTTTTGGAAATGGCTAATTATGTTGATTGAACATCTTTTCATATGCATGTTGGCATTTGAGTATCCTCTTTGTTGAAAAGTCTGTTCAAGCTCTTTGCTCTTTTTTTTTTTTTGATTGGATTGTTTGTCTTTTTGTTATTTGTAAAGCATTTTGACAGTTTTAAGTTCTGGGTGTTAAAAAAAAAAGAACATAGTTTTCTTGTTTGGTCGATATTTTCTTTGTTGTGAAAGCTGCAGAACTCAGGTCCCTGTTGGGGATGGGAAGGATGGGGAGCATGAGAGCCCTTGGGAACTTGACCCCAGACTTTGAGTGAGGATGTGTGTCCTTAGAGTCTTTCATCTTCAGGGACTCTGAGGAAGTTGCAGGTGTGGTTTACATGAATAGTGAACACTTGTGGAAATCAGTGAATTTAAAAAAAACAACAACAGTTGAGATTTGGATCTTGAGAGGGGAAAAGGGTATTCTGGGAGGATCCAGAATTTAATTTTTATTGTGGTAAATATATAAAAATATATACCACAAACCAAAACCATTGCCATTGAGTCAATTCTGACTCAATAACTACCTATAGGACAGAGTATTGCCCCATAGAGTTTCTAAGGCTGAAATCCATATGAAAGCAGACTGCCACATCTTTCTGCCAGGAAACAGCTGGTGAATTTGAACCTCTGGCCTTTCAGTTAGCAGACCAGCACTTAACCACTGTACCACCAGAGGTGTGTGCATATATGTGTATATGTGTGTGTATATATGGTGTATATATGTATGTATATATATAAGGCACTTGACTGCTAACCAGAAGGTGCAGCCCACGAGTCACTCCTCGGAAGGAAGGTTGGGTAATCTACTTCCATAGTGATACCACCTCAGAAACCCAAGGAGGGGTTGCTATGAGTTGGGTCTGACTTGACGGCACATAACAACAACATATATATAAATATATATATATATATATATATATATATATATATATGTATATGTATACATACACACACACAGATATTTGTCAAAACATATACCATTGCAACAGTTTTTACATGTACAATTCAATGACATTAGAGAATCCACATTAATTGTCTGTTAACAATGGGAAATCTTGAGCTGGCTAATGATGCAAAGAGAGCACCAGATGAAGTTTCTCTTTAGAATTTAAGTTCATTCTTTGCCTTTGTTGCTTCAGGTAGTAATGAGGAAACTGAATGTCACACACAGTACTGCAGCTTGCACACCCTTTATTGGTGGAGGGGGCGGCCTTTGAAGAGGTGGGACGGGGAGCTGAGTGAGATGATGGAAAAAGTAGTATCCTTCTTGATTCCCCTCCTGCTTACATCTGCTTCTGGAAAGTTTACTGTGGTTGGTATACATACTGGCAGCTGCATCTGAAAGGTTTTGATCTTTGAGAATAAGTCATTTTTGGATCAAAGGGGAACCAACATTTTGAGAGTTCATGCTTATAAAGTGTAATCTAATATTAGAGTGAAAGGCACCTTAGAGTTGCAGCTGCTTTAGGATGTAGATGAAGACGTTTTGGCACAGAATGTTTATGGAACTTGTGACAGTGGGTACTTACTAAGTAAAACTGAGTGAATGTTGGATAAAGGGTGAATGAGTCAGTCATTCAAGGTTATACTCCTTGTAGCTGATGCAGGTTTCATGTCTCTCATGTATTTATTTCTTATATATTTATGTATTTATTTCTTATATATTTATTGTTGTATCACCACAAGGGAAGCAGTTTAGTTTATTTTTCTCCAACAGGCCTGAAATATGATATGAACTATAGGCACTTGGTTATGATTAAAACGTTGCTGATGTTTCGTTTTCTGCTTCATGACGCATATAAACTACACATTCCATATGTGTTCAGGTTTTTAATAGTTGTCTACTATTTGAAATTTTACACAGGCTCAAACATATAACCAGGTTTCATTTTACATTATGAAACCTAAATATCTTCTATAAAGTCTGAAGGCTTTGTAGGTTATTTTAAATATATTTGTGCATTAGAGTAAAAGATAGGTTATTTTAAATATATTTACATATTAGAGTAAAAGATTCCCCCCCTTCCACACACACACACTTAATACCATAATTGCTGCTTGTAATTTTAGGTGTGATGGGGATGTTGGCCTAGGAGAGTATCTCCAGCATTGATTATTTTGAACAATCTATAATTTCCTAATGAAATTAAATTTATATGTTAAGGATCATTTTCTGGGAATATGGGAGCCCTGATGGTACAGTGGTTAAAATACTCAGCTGCTGACCAAAAAGTCAGTGGTTCAAACCTGCTAGCAACTCCACTGGTGAAAAATGGGGCAATCTGCAGCAGTCTGCTTCAGTAAAGATTGACAGCCTTGCAAACCCTATGGGCAGCTCTGCTGTGTCCTATAGAGTTGTTAAGGAGTTGGAATTGGCTCCATGGCAGTGGGTTTGTATTTTGGTGGTGCAGTGGTGAAGTGCTGGGCTGCTAACCCAAAGGTTTGCGGTTTGAACTTATTAGTTGCTGGCTCAGAGAAGTTGTAGCAGACTGCTTCCACAAAGATTTATAGTTTGGAAACTTCTACTCTGTCCCACAGGATTGCTATGAGTCGGAAGCAGCTCGTCAGCAATGGTGTATTTTTAAATCTGGGAATATAGTATGCGTAATATTTCAGAAATGTATCTGTTATTTATCTGTTATGTCTGTTTTGCTTCAGAGTTAGGTGACCCCTAAAATTTTTAAGTAATGAGAGAATTGAGTTAGGGTAACCATTGATTATACTGTCAGCTGAAACTAAGGAACAGAGTGATTTATTGAAGCTCGTTCAATGTCAAAACATATTTTTAACTTCATTTTCATCTCATTCTCAGCCATACCATATATCAGCTGTTATGAGGTACAAAGCCTGATATCAGTGATTTGAATTTCATTTTTTGGTGCTAATAATTTTATTTTACAGCATAGGAAGTCAAGAGGAACTGTCAGTGATGGAATAATGAAAGTGCAAGTATATTACTTAAAGTTACGAAGGTAACTAGAAAGAACTAGAAATTGTGACATTGTAAGGATGGAACTGTTGTTTGTGAACCATCCCTGTCTATCATATCAGAAAAACAACTGGGAATGTTTGGAAAGGATAGATTTAGGAAAAGCTATGTATTACTTAGGAATGTGGAGGAAGCACCAAGATAATTGAAAAGATTTGCCTTTAAGAAGCACGGCTGTGAGTGGAGTGGTGTGAGCCAGGCTATACTTGCTTTTCATTATAAGCCCTTTGTTATATTTGTATTTTTTAGTGGTGTGTTTCTTTGATAAGCACAGAACACATGTTTTTAAAAATTCTATTTTCTTTTCTTTTGCAGGGTAGGTCACCAGGTAGTAGCAAGGTGGCAGTAAGTTAAGCAGTGGCAGTGAGGAATGATAGTTAGTACAGGCTTAGACTCCACGTAACCCACGGGCTGTGTCCAGGTTTGCTTCTTTCTCCAACACTTAAATTTGGTGAAAATGTTGCCAGGGCTTTTTTGAACCAGGAGAAAACAAACAAAACAAAGCAGTAAACCAAGAAATGGAAGATGGTGAATAATTTTTAACACCATCTAAACATTTTCCAGAACCTTGAAGCACAACGGAGTATATTATCAATGATAACTATCACTGAACATCAATGTATGACATGATTTTGCTGCTATTGTGGTCTCTTAGGCTGCCCACTGACTGGGGCCTTTGCCAGGCTGAAAATTGGTGTCAGCCAATTATTTTACAAATTAGGAGCTCTGCTTTTGAGAAGAATTATAATGGGAAAGCAAAAACTATTCCAAAGAGGTGAGGTAACAGAAGGTAGAAGGGGATGGTGAGTTTGTGTCCAGGTACACTTTGCAGGAGGAGCCCTGGTGGCACAATGGTTGAATGGTTGACTGCTAACCATAAAGTTGGTGGTTTGAACTCACCTTGTTGCTTAGCAGAAGAAAGACATGGTGATCTGCCCCAGTAAAGATTACAGCCTAGAAAACCCCGTGGAGTCAGTGTCAGTCATAATCGATGGTGATACCTAATAACAGTAACAATGCACTTTGCAGGAAAGGCAGTTGCTTAAGGCTGGTGCTTCTTAGAAGTACTTATTCCAAGAACAAATTTGACTGTGGAGTTTGTGTGACATTTTTTGTTTGATTACTTTTAGACATTACCCCAGGAGTAAAAGACAGTGTGACAAAGAAGACATTCTTAGATCCAAAAAGGTTTAAAAGTAGAACACGAATTAATTCTTGTTGTCTAATTCCAGGACCCTGATAGTCATAAAAATGCTCATTTGAAACCAGAGTGCTTGAATGTCATGAGACTTTGTCCAGCCCCATATTTCTCAGTCTAGTTGCTCTCTGCCCATCCAGAGAGAGTCTGAATCAATAGAGTCATTCACTTTGAGTTGGTCCCATAGGAAAGGACGAGAGTTCTGAGAAAATTAAAAATATATACTTTTTTGGTAATAGGGTATACTTTACTTCTAGGGTCAACTGGAATGTATTTTAATTAGCACGTCATCTTGGGAAGTGTTATTGTTTACATACAGACTTGGCTCATTTGATTTATTTGACTCCATTGTATATGTCCACCATAGCCACCAAAAAGGGCACACAGTAACTCTTTGGCATTATTTTAATTTTGCCCATTAATTATTAAAGATACAAGAAATTAAACTGTGATGCACCTTACTTTTGCTTTGTCTTCATACTCATCCTTATTAGAGAGGAAATTTCAAATTGGGTTTTCACTTAGAGCATACCTTAAAGAGGAGCCTTTAAGAAACAGGCCTAAAGCCATCATTTGTAGCATTAATACACATGTGAAGTTAAGCATGAGCTATTTCTGGTGATATCTTTAGGAGAGCTAAGGATGGGGAAAAGGAGCCCTGGTGGCACAACAATTTGACTGCCAACCAAAAGGTGGGTGGTTCTAACCCATCCAGCAGCTTTGCAAGAGAAAGACTTGGCAATCTACTCCTGTAAAGATTACATATAACCTGGAAAATCCTATAGGTGGATAGATAGATGTTGTTGTTATGTGCTGTCGAGTCGAACCCGACTCACAGCGACCCTTCCTTGGGTTTCTGAGGCAGTATCTCTACAGAAGTAGATTGCCCAGTCTTCCCTCCAAAGAGTGGCTGGTGGGTTTGAAACTCCAGCCTTCTGGTTAGCAGTCAAATGTCTTAGGCACTACACCACCAGAGCTCCCTATCTATATATGTTGTTGTTGTTGTTATGTGCCAAGGAATCAACCTGACTCATAGCGACCCCTCCTTGGGTTTCCGAGGCAGTATCACTACAGAAGTAGATTGCCCAACCTTCCTTCCGAGGAGTGGCTGGTGAGTTTGAACCACCAGCCTTCTGGTTAGCAGTCAAGTGCCTTAAGCACTGTGCTACCAGAGCTCCTCTATCTCTATATAGATACATCTATATAAATAAACTCACTGCCATCGAGTCTTTTCCAACTCATAGCAACCCCCATTGGGTTTCTGAGGTGGTAAATTTTTATGGAAGCAGATTGGCCCATCTTCCTTCTGTGGGTTTGAACTGCCAACCTGGTGGTTAGCAGTCAAATGCCTTATGCCCTGTGCCACCAGAGCTCCTGTGGGAAACCGTATAGGGCAGTTTTAGTCTGTCTAGTAGGGTCAGTATGAGTTGGAATTGACTTGACAATACCTAGCAACAACAGGTCAGGAGTTGGATATAAGAGCAAAACTAAAAAAAGTAAATGATAGATTCAGACAGAGTCAAATATCAGTATCTGAGTTTATACTCTGAATCAAACAGGTCTTGAGGGTGTGTATTTTATACACACACATGGTATTTAATGACAAAGCAGTGATTCAGAGCGGCCCTTTTAGGACCACCCCACCTGTGAACCCTTGACTTTACTGTCAGGTATACCTCCTAATGGTTCTACGGGCTGTTTGCTGCCAAGACAGGCCCTTCAGGTTGTGCAAAACTACAATTGCTATTGTCCAGACTACATGTAAGGAGGCTAGCACACTGAGTGTGAAATCCTTTCCTCTTTTTGAAAACCTCAAAACCAACCAATGACTTCCTCTCTTAATCTTCTCTGGGGCAGTGACAAGGCTGTGTGTGTAGTTATGTAATGTGTTGTAGCCCTGCAGGCCATGGCCCTCCTACTCACAGCAGATTTTGTAACATTCCAGTAAAACTGGCTGATGTGTGTCCCACCTTCCCAGTGGAGAAGTGCAAGGCAGAGAGAAGTCACTCAGCTTGTTTTTCGCTCTGTGCTGTTGAGGTGGAGTGGCTCAGTGTTGAAATATGAGTTCCTGCCTTTTCTGTCTTTGTGTTAGATATTTCCTAATCATTTTGTCCGTGACAGATAACCTTGGCACTATTTCAAAAATAAGGATTAACATAGTGAGCAATCTCTTGAAGAAGGTCTTATAGACCTAGGTACTACTAAATGTTTTGTGGGTGGATATTTTTGTGGGAATTTCCCCTCCATTTTCTTATTATGGTAAAATCCCATCCTGTTCCTGGAAAACACATTTAGAAGATGATGGAGGAGTATGTGTGATGTAAGCAGTTGTGTTTTATAATCAGGCAATTGTTCTTTTAGTTTTACTTGTACTAATGGTTAAAAAAAAAAAAAAAACTGTATTGTAGTTTTGGGGGAAATGACTGCTCTTCCCTTCAACCCTTTGTCATTATGGAAGTGATTTCTAAGGGAACCAAAAATATGCCTTTTACATTAACCCCCTTGTTCATTGTTCTAAACTTTTGCATTTTAAAAATTTACTTGTTTTTTGGTGGCAAAATTTGTACTTGGATAAAGTGTTAGCAAGTAGTTATGTTGTATTACTTTAAAGAACCAGGAAGTAATCCTAGTTTTCATGAAGAATGCTATATTGTTCCTTTCTAGTAACCACCATATGGTGGTCTTGGGTGGCAGGGAGATGTCTGGTGAGAGGACATCTGTTGTCTGTGGAGGCTAGAATACCTTCGCCATAGGAAGCATCTGCTGCTGCAGGAAACCTCGCAATAAGCATTTATTGATGTCCTACTGTATACTAGGCATCCTGCTGGCTGCTTAAAATACAAATAAACTAGTTGCCATTAAGCCATTTTTAACTCAGGTCGACCCTATGTGCATCAGACCCCATATGCTCCATAGGGTTTTCAATGGCTATGGTCTTTTGGAAGTAAATCAATAACACTTTCTTCAGAGGTGCCCTGGGTAGATTTGAACTACCAGCCTTTTGGGTAGTAGCCATGCGCATAACCTCTGTGCCACCCAGGACTCAGTGCTGGCTGCTTAGGGAATATAAATAATACATAGTATGTGCTGATGAGTGGTCTGTAGGGTTCTGGGTTCAGTGATATAGAAACAATTGCAGGAGGGCTGGCCAGTTTCTTTTCCCGGTGTCTGTTTAAGATCATTGTGTTTAGTAAAACTTGGGGTAGTTACTGATTAGGACTGGCCTTAGCTTCCCAGTTGTGAATATACAGCAGTGTTGCATGAGCAGTTGAACATGCTTTGTGACCAGCAAACCAAGAATAGACCTCCCTGGGCTATTGTTAGCAAATACATTTATAGCAGGGTTAATCTGTCATATAAATAAGAATCATAATTGGGTACGTGGTAATTAAATGTAAATGGTAAGTAAATGATTCACATTCATTCATTCAGCAAATATTTATTAGAGGCTTCTGGCCCCAGGGAGTATATGCCCACAGGGACTCATGGTCCCCAGAGGGATTGTCACAGCAGTACCTTCTGGTCTACAGTAGAGGCATATGTAGAGGGTGGTGGGACAGGGATGAACAAGAACCCATGTCTGCCTGTGCTGTCATGGAGGGCTTTAAAAAGGGCATGCCCTGAGTCTGGAAGGGATGGGGATAAGATTTCTTGGGGTAAAGGGATCAGTTCTTCATTATTACTGCTCCTCACTTTAACTCCCAAATTCCTGCCGGCATATCCTCAGCTCCCTTTCCTTACTCCCAGCCTTGATAGAGATAGCCTTTAGCAAAAACACTTAAAAAACTTTTTTTTACCCCCTCTTTTATTGTGGTAAATATATTTATGTAACAAATCGTATACCTTTTTAGCATTCTTCACACGTACAATTCATTGACAGTTGTTGTTGTTGTTAATGTGCCGTCGAGTCGGCCCCGACTCATAGCGACCCCTCCTTGGGTTTCCGAGGCAGTATCACTACGGAAGTAGGATTGCCCAACCTTCCTTCCGAGGAGTGGCTGGTGGGTTTGAACCGCCAGCCGTCTGGTTAGCAGGCAAGTGTCTTAGCCACTATGCTACCAGAGCTCCCATAGTTATGTTTATTATGCTGTATATAGCGCTTACCGTTATTAATTTCCAAATTTTCCTATCCCCCTTAACAGTGTCTTCTAAACTGTGAGTCTTTCTTTAACCCCTCCCTTCCACCCACCCTTGATAACCACTAACAAACTTTGGTATTATTATACTTGCCTATCCCAGATAATAAGCTCTGGTGGTGCAGTGCCTAAGGCAGTTGACTGGTAACCAGAAGGTTGGCAGTTCAACCCATCAGCCATTCTGTGGAAGAAAGATGGGGCAATCTACTTTTGTAAAGATTTACTGCCTTGGAAACTCACTGTGGGTTGTTATGAGTTGGAATTGATTCAGTGGCAGTGGGTTTAGTTTGTTCTTATTTTTTGAATCCTAGATAAGGAGCTCCGGAGCTCTGGTGGCGTATTGCCTAAGGCATTTGACTGCTAACCAGAAGGCTGGTGGTTTGAACCCACCAGCCACTTCTCAGAAGGAAGGTTGGGCAATCTACTTCCATAGTGATACCACCTCAGAAACCCAAGGAGGGGTTGCTATGAGTTGAATCCTACTCAAGGGCAGTGAGTTTGGTTTTTGGAGACAAGGAGTTCTGGTGGCACAGCGGTTAAGGCATTTGGCTGCTAACCAGAAGGTTGGCACTTCTAACCGACCAGCTGCTCAATGGAAGAAAGATGAGGCAGTCTGCTTCCTTAAAGATTTATAGTCTTGGAAACCCTATGTGGCAGTTCTACTCTGTCCCAAAGTGTCATTATGAGTTGGAATCGAGTGATGGTCGTGGGTATGGTTTGAGTTTATCCTAGATGTGTAAGGAACTCTGGTGGCACAGTGCCTAAGGCATTTGGCGGCTAACCAGAAGGTTGGTGCTTCTAACCCACCAGCTGCTCTGAGGAAGGAAGAAGGGCAATCTACTTCCATAAGGATTTACTGCCTCAGAAACCCAATGAAGGTCGTTATGAGTTGGAATCAACTCTATGGTAGAGAGTTTGGTTTTTGGTTTTTTAGATATTTTATATAAGTAAGATCATGCAATATCTATTCCTTTGTGACTTAATTATTTCATTAACATAAGATTTTTATGGTTCATCCATGTTGTAGCATGTATCAAGACTTCATATGCGAATACATTTTTGTCTCATTTATTTGTGCAGCTGACTTTTCTTCTCTATGTACCTGAAGGACCCTTTAGTCCGCTACTTCCAGACTGTAAGTGATGGAAAAACTAGAGAGTCTTATAACCCATGACACACACTGTAGAGAATCACGAAATGATGACCCTTCTATCAGTGGGAAAGAGAGCCTGTGCAGGGGAACGGTTGCCCGCACAGGAGGTCCCTCAGAAGTTTGTGGCAGAGGGATAGACATATTTCACCACAAAGCTGCACAGCTTAGGCAACCTGCAGCTGGTCCCAAAGGTGGTTTATTTTCAGGCCAGCTCTAAGGGAGGTCTTATTTCCAAAGCAAGGAAAAGACTGGATTATTTCTTCCCTAATTTCTTCCTTTTGCCTAAAATGTTCGTGGAGGTGACAGATCTTTTCTGTTTTATAGTTGAAAGTAAAATATTAAAAAATGTAAATCCTTCATGTGTTTGTTGGCCTTCTTTGGTGAAGTGTCTGTTCATGTCCTCTGCTCATTTTTTAATTGGACTGTTTGTCTTTTTGCTCTTGAAGTGTTGCCATTTTCTATAAATTTTAAGAGATTAGTCCCTTGTCCAATATGTCATTGCCAATTTTTTTTTCCAAGTCTGTAGATTTTCTTTATATTCTTTTGATGACATCTTTTAATGCATGTAAATGTTTGATTCTCAGGGGGTCCAAGTTGTCTAGTTTGTCTTCTGCTGTTCATGCATTTTTAGTTATATTTGATAGTGTATTTATGCCATGTATTAAGGCTCCTGAGTTTGCTTAGAATCTTTATAGCTTATGTTTTACTTTAGGTCTTTGATCCATCTTGAATTAGTTTTCATATATGGTGTGAGGTTTGGATCCTATTTCACTTTTCTGAAAATGGATATCCAGTTCTGCTAGCACCATTTGTTAAAGAGACTATCTCTTCCCCATTTAATGGGTTACAATGATTTGTCAAAGATAAGCTATCCATAAAACAAAAACAAAACAAAACAAAAACCTACTGCTGTCAAGTCAGATCTGACTCATAGAAACCCCTCCTTGGGTTTCCAAGGCAGTATCAGTACAGAAGTAGATTGCCCAGTCCTCCTTCTGAGGAGTGGCCGGTGGTTAGCAGTGGATAGATTTACTTCTGGGTTCTCAATTCTGCCAGTCTTCTGGTTAGTAGTGGATAGATTTACTTCTGGGTTCTCAATTCTGTCCCACTAGTCTATGTGTCTGTCATTGTACCAAGACTAGGCTAGTCTGACTACCATGGCAGTATAGTAGGTTTTGAGATAAGGGAGTGTGAGGCCTTCTACTCTATTTTTCATCCTTAGTAGTGCTTTGTGGTCTCTTTCCTTCCCAGATAAAGTTGATGATTAGTTTTTCCATCTCTTTAAAGAATAATGATGGAATCTGGACTGGGATTGCATTATGTTTGTACATCTCTTTGAGTAGTATCGACATTTTCACAATTTTAAGTCTTGTTAACTATGGTACATACGTACAGTGGAATAAAACACAACATTAAAGAATAATAATGAATCTGTGAAACACTTCATAACATGAATGAAGCTAGAGGACATCATACTGAGTGAAATTAGTCATAAACGAACAATAATGTATGAGATACTACTGTAAAAAGTTAAGAAAAGGTTTACACACAGAAAGAAATATTCTCTGATGGTTACCAGAGGTAGGAGAGGAAGGGAGGGTAAATGACTGACTAGAGGGTAGATACACATTAACTTGGGTGATGGGAAAGGCAATATACAGTAAAGTGGAGGTCAGCACAAAATGGTCAAGGCAAAGAAAGACAGTGGGAGGAGTATAAGAGTTAAAGACAGTGGGAGGAGTATAAGAGTTAAAGGCAACAAAGGTTGCCTATTAAGTACACAATCTTGCAATAACAATAATACTAATAATATTATGAGTGAGCAAGGGTGGCAAGGTGAATGGGACTGCAACCACTAATATATTGACAAAGGATATTTCTACATGTGTATATATCTGTGCTGCAAATATGTCCATAAATTGGTAGAGCATGTTGTTGTTGTTAGGTGCCGTCGAGTTTGCTTTGACTCACAGTGACCCTATACACAGCAGAACGAATCACTGTCCGGTCCTATGCTATCCTCACAATCCTTGCTACACCTGAGCCCATCATTGTAGCCACTATGTCAGCCCATTTCATTGAGGGCCTTCCCCTTTTTCATTGACTTTCACCAAGCATAATCTCCTTCTCCAGGGAATGGTCCCTTCTGACAACATGTCCAAAGTAGGTGAGATGAAGTCTGGCCATACTCACTTCCAAGGAGCAGTCCGGCTGCACTTTCTCCAGGACAGATTTGTTAATTTGTTCTGGTAATCCATGGTACTTGCAGTATTCTTTGCTAACAGCACAACTCAAAAGCATCAACTCTTCTTCAGTCTTCTGTATTCATTGTCCAGCTTGCACATGCATATGAGGTGAAAATACTATGACTTGCTTGGGTTAGGCACACCTTAGTCTTCAAAGAGACATCTTTGCTCTTCAGCACTTTAAAGAGGTCTTTTGCAGCAGATTTGCCCAGTACAATACATCATCTGATTTCTTGACTGCTGCTTCTGTTGGTGTTGATTGTGGAACCAAGTAATATGAAATCTTTGACAACTTCAATCTTTTTTCCGTTTATCGTGATGCTGCTTAGTGGTCCAGTTGTGAGAATTTTTGTTTTCTTTGTGTTGAGATGTAATCCATACTGCAGACTGTACTCTTTAATCCTCACCAGTAAGTGCTTCAAGTCATCCTCACTTTCAGCTAGCAAAGTTGTGTCGTCTACATTTAACAAAATGAGTCTTAATTGAACCCTGATGCCATGCTCTTCTTCATGTAGTCCAGCTTCTTGGATTATCTGCTCAGTACACAGATTGAATAAGTATGGTGAAAGGATACAACTCTGATGCACACCTTTCCTGATCTTAAACCATGCAGTATCCCCTTGTTCTGTTCCAGTGACAGCCTCCTGGTCTATATATAGGTTCCTCATGAGCACAATTAAGTGTTCTGGAATTCCCATTCTTCTCAATGTTATCCACAATTTGTTATGATCCACACAATTGAATGCTT
>NW_006921793.1:3826961-3848075 GCF_000298275.1 Orycteropus afer afer
CCCTTCCTGATTTTAAAACATGCAGTGTCCCCTTTTTCTATTTGAATGACAGCATCCTGATCTATGTACAGGTTCCTCATCAGTAAAAATAAGTGTTTCAGAATTCCCATTCTTCTCAATGTTATCCACAATTTGTTATGATCCACACAATTGAATGCTTTTGCATAGTCAATAAAATACAAGTAAACATCTTTCTGGTATTCTTTGCTTTCATCCAAGATCCATCTGATGTCAGCAGTGATATCCTTTGTTCCATGCCCTCTTCTGAATCCAGCTTGCTTTTCTGGAAGTTCTCTGTCAATATACTGCTGTAACTGTTTCTGAATTATCTTCAGTAAGATTTTACTTGAATGTAATATTAATAATATTATTCAGTAATTTCCACATTCTGTGGAATCACCTTTCTTTGGAATGGGTACAAATATGGATCTTTTCCAGTCAGTTGACCAGGTAGTTGTCTTCCAAATTTCTTGGCATAGATGAGTGAGTGCCTCCAGCATGGCATCTGTTTGTTGAAACATCTCAATGGGTATTCCATCAAATCCTGGAGCCTTGTTCTTCACCAATTCCTTCAGTGCAGCTACACCTTCTTTTTCAATACTATTGGTTCTTGATCATATGCCACCTCCTGAAATGGATGAACATTGACCAAGTTGTTTGGTACAGTGACTCTGTGTATTCCTTCCATCTTCTTTTGATGCTTCCTTCATCATTCAAAATTTTGCCCACAGAATCTTTAAATATTACAGCTCAAGGCTTGAATTTTTCCATCAGTTCTTTCAGCTTGAGAAATGCTGAGCATGTTCTTCCCTTTTGTTATTCTAACTCCATTTGTTTGCATATTGCATTATAATAATTGACTTTTTCTTCTCGAGCTTCTCTTTGAAATCTTCTGTTCAGCCCTTTTACCTTTTCATTTCTTCCATTTGCTTTAGCTATTATCTGCTCAAAGGCAAGTTTCAAAGTCTCTTCTGACATCCATTTTGGTCGTTCTTTCCTTTTTTGTCTTTTAATGACTTTTTGCTTTCTTCATGGATGATGTTCTTGATGTCATCCTACAATTCCTCTGGTTTTCAGTCATTGGTATTCAATGCATCAAATCTATTCTTTAGATGGTCTCTAAATTCAGGAGAGATATAATCAAGGTCATATTTTGGCTCTTGTGGACTTGTTTTAATTATCTGCAGCTTCAACTTGAACTTGCATATGAGCAGTTGATGGTCTCTTCCACAGTCACCTTCTGTCCTTGTTTTGGCTGAAGATATTGAGCTTCTCCATAGCTACTTTCCACAGATGTAGTTGATCTGATTCCTGTGTACTCCAACTGGTGAAGTCCACGTGTATAGCCACCATTTATATTGTTGAAAAAAAGTATTTTCAATGAATAAGTTATTTGTCTTGCAAAATTCTGTCATGCGATCTCCAGTGTTATTTCTATTACCAAGGCAAAATTTTCCAACTACTGGTGATTCTTCTTTGTTTCCAACTTTTGCATTCCAGTTGCCATTGATAATCAACATATCATGATTGCATATGTGGTCAATTTCAGACTGCAGAAGTTGGTAAAAATCTTCAGTTTCCTCATCTTTGACATTGGTGTTCAGTGTGTAAGTTTGAATGATAGTAGTATTAACTGGTCTTTCTTTTAGGCTTATGGATATTATCCTATAGAGCATACAGGGGACAATGTTATGAAAAGTTCTTAGCTATAACCAAACATCTATAGGGAATGAGTCACTGGGCCTGGGCCCTAAGGACCATAATCTTGGGGAACATCAATGTCAATTGATATAACATGATCCACAAAGACAATATTCTATGTCCTACTTTGGTGACCAACGACTAGGGTCTTAAAAGATTGTGAGTGGCCATATAAGGTTTAACTGTTGATATCTCCCCATCTGGAGTCAAGAACAGTGAAGGAGCAGTTAGTCCAAAGGGCTAATGAACCATGGATACCCAAGGCTCCATGACCCTGAGACCAGAAGAACTAAATTGTGCCCAGCTACCACTGCTGACTGGAAGAGATCACAATTGGAAGTCCTGTATATAGCAAGAGAAAAATGTGGAACATAACTCAAAATAACAAAAGTAAAAACAAGCTTACTGGTCTGATAGAGACGATGGAATCCCGCGGCTATGGCCCTTAGACACCCTTCACCTGACAGTGAACTCACTTCTGTGGCTCACCTTTCAGCCAAATGATACACAGGCCTGTGAAGTGAACAAAAACACCAGGGAGGTTCACACTCCTTAGAACAGTCAACCATAGGAGATCAAAAGAGCAGCATTTGCCTTGAGATAAAAGCTCAGAAGGCAAGAAAGGAGTAGGAAAAGAGGAGGAAGGGAAATGGTAAACATAGGGAGTGCTTGAACAATTTCTCTTAGAAAGATCAGCACGAGGCCGGTCCCCATGAGGCAGAGGTCAAAGATGTCCCAAATGTCCAAACTACTGTACCACTCCATCATTTCAGACATTAACTCCTCCTCCCCCTCCCAGTAATTGCCCCAGTCTTAGGGTTCTGTATTTCACTGTAACGCCTCACAGAACTAACAGACACCCAAGGGTTCGTCTCATGTAGTAGTGGTGGAGGCTGGCAGGCTGGCGAATCCCGGGTCCGTGAGTAGGCCTGGCGGATCCTCCCAACTCTCAGGGTTTGATGAACCTTGATCAGCAGATCAGATGACGGCTGCTGTCCCAAATCCAGGGGTGAGATGAGGATGATCCAAGACACAAAGCCTGAGCAAGAGGAGAGCGAATCTACGAAAATCTTCCGAAAAGATTCGTAGGTATACCCTCAGGGAAGCTAAGGGTGGTGATTTGAATTATACCCTCCAGCAAGGCAGGACTCAAGATACATTCTACCTGTGTTGCCCCAACAGAATTAACCTAAATCCCGTCACAGAGTCATTATAGGGAATGACTACTACCAGCTGCCCAGCCAAGTTGATACCTGACCTTAACTACCACACCACCCCAAACAAACATGGATAATGGGATTTACAAAACATCACAGAATGGAGGACAATGGCTAGAAGGGCCACATCAAGCAATTCACTGCAAGGAGAAAGTGGGAAGAATGCTCTTACATTGTGGAGATTGCAATCAATATCAGAAAACAAGATGTGTGTGAATTGTTGAATGGAAAACCAATTTGCTCTGTAAACTTTCACCCAAATCACAATAAAAAGTAAAAATAAAAAAATATATATAAACTCTTGGGGAGCAACAACATACAGGTGTTAATACATTTTAATAAAAGTTTAACTAACATATATTTTCACATCTCTTTCTCTTTTGATGGGGGATCCATTTAGAAGTCTGGAAAGCATTGCTCTGCACAGTAGAACTGTTGGGAGGCAGCTCATGTGTAGGAAGAGGAGGCTGGACAGTGCCTTGAACTTACACATTTCTTGAATGCAAGGCAAAGTGTAGAAAAAGACCATATTTAATGGAGTCTTATGTACCTGGTACAGAGTCCTACTCTACCAAATCTTGTTATGAGATCTCAAGAAGTTAACTTTTAGTGTGTTAGTGACTTCCTTTTTAAAATGAAAGTATACTACCTGCCAGGTTGTTAGAACTACTGGCTGTTTGTTACCTAAAAAAACTCATTGCCGTTGAGTCAATTTGACTCATAGAGACCCCTCCTTGGGTTTCCGAGGCATATCTCTACGGAAGTAGATTGCCCAGTCTTCCTTCCGAGGAGTGGCTGGTGGATTTGAACTGCCAACCTTCTGGTTAGCAGTCAAATGCCTTAGGCACTACACTACCAGAGCTCCTGTTTGTTACCTAGTGCTCCTATAATAGAAGTCCTACTAGTAGTAGATGGCTTTAACAAACAGAAATTTTATTCTGTCAGAATTTAGGAGGCTAGAAATCTGAATTCAAGGCTTTGGCTCCAGGGGAAGACCTTCTTTCTCTGTTGACTCACAGTTTAGGAGGAAGGTCCCTGTCTTCTTTCAGCATCTGTGGACCTGGCATTCGTTGGAGATCTCCATGTGTCTTGGCATCAGTTTTCCCCCAAGGATGTGCTGTGCTCTGTGTCTTCTTTCTTGGTGGTAATAGAGCCCCCTCTCTCTGCTCGCTTCTCTCTCCTTTTATCTCTTGTAATATGAAAGGTGATGCAGGCCACACCCCAGGGAAACTCCCCTTACAGGCCTGTGACCTGAATAAGGGTATTGCATCCCCCTAATCTCCTTACATCAGGAGCTCTGGTAGCATAGTGGCTAAGGCACTTGACTGCTAACCAGAGGGCTGGTGGTTCAAATCCACCAGCCACTCCTCGGAAGGAAGATGGGGCAATCTACTTCCGTAGTGATACTGCCTCGGAAACCCAAGGAGGGGTCGCTATGAGTCGGGTCCGACTTGATGGCACATAACAACAACAACAACAATCTCCTTACATTAGATCAGGGCTCATAACAGATTATATCATGGATGATTATATCACTACATAACTGCCAAGCCATGACAGAGAATCATGACTCAGCCAAATTGATACATATTTTTGGGGGACACAATTCAGTCCCTGACACTGGCTAAAACAGAAGTACAGGTCTCTGACATATAGTAGACTGTCAATAAAGGACCACCAGAAAAATCTTCTTTTTTTTTTAAATGTGTGTATGTGTGTGTGTGTGTGTGTGTATAAAATTGTGCTTTGAGTGTAAATTTACAAGGCAAATTTGATTTACATTCAACAGTTCACGTACAATTTATTTCACAACCCTGATTACCATCCCCAACTGTAAAAAACTCTCCTCTCTTCCTCTCCCAATGACTACTTCCTCCCTGTGCCCTTCTTAACTATGCATTCCTGTCTGTCCGGCTTTCCCTCTATATGCATGCTGCCCCTCTCCACCAGAAAATAATTAGAGTCACAGTGTTTCTTGTGGTAATCATATTGGTTTCCCTCTATATCCTGATGAGTAGAAAGTATGCCAGGGGCACCTCTCTGGGGATGTAGTTCATTTTTTTTGGCTTATTGTAGAAAATTTGAAAGTATTGAAAAGTATAGAGAGACCTGGGGAAACATTCATCTGTTTACCAGTACATGCTCTCACTATCAGATTATAAAGTGCTTATTTTCACCTGCTATCTTGCTTGAACTTCTTCATGACTCCTTATATTCCTTTTAAAGATGCTCTGGCTACGAAGGCTGAATCCCTCCCACCCACAGTGGTCCCACATTGCTGGCTGATGGCTCTTAGAAGCATCTGGATAAAGTTCTTCGCATGCTCACCTTGGATATTACTAGAATGCTTAGGAACTTGAAAACCAACTCTGAATTTTGTGTGGAACAAATGAGCCACCAAACCAGTTTCCATTCTAGTTTACTTTAAAAGAATATAGCCATCTTTTGTTAGACTGCTGATGTGGGCAAGATGGTCACATTCCTTTGTGCCTTGGGGTCCTGAGTGGAGCAGGGAGGGTTATATTATAATGATTTATGTCTTCCCTTCCTTCCCCCTAATTTTCATGAGCTCCTTTAGGGCAGGGAGCAGGTCTTTTCTATATAGATATTCCTTTCTTCTGGAGCACTGTAAGAGCTATCTGTAGCTCTTGGTGAATGAATACATAAATTCTGGGTGTCCATGAATGACTTATGCTGCCACTAACTATCTGATACAAAATTTGGATTGAGTTTTGAAGTAGAACTCTTTATTTATACAATCACAGTGTACACATTTTCTTAAAATTTATATATTTCTGACTTTGATATCTTTGGCTTCTCAGAAACTCAGTGTCAGTTTTTAAATTTTCAGTTAGGTCTCAGCAATACCTGTAGTTTATCCTGCTGACTGTGAGATAGGCAGAAGTATATAACAGTAGCTTATATTTATGGTATATTTAATATGTTACAAGTAGGGACTATAATTTTCCCCTTTTACCAGATGAGAAAACTGAGCCTTAAAAAGCTTAAGTAACTTGCTCAGGGTTACATTGCAGTAAGAGGTGGAGCTGGAACTCTCCAACCTAGGGCTGTGTGATTCCAGCCTTAGATACTGATATTGCAGATATTGATAGCTTAGCATCTGTTCAGTATTGTTAGAATAAATAACTCCTATAAGGCAGTTCCAGACAGAAATTTGTTATCAAGGTGTAATGGTGACTGTCCTCCTGACACAGGTGTTGCTGTGTTTACGATTACACAAATGTGGAGAAGGAAACTACATGTCTGTTACCAAGAATGGGCTAGTAGTATTCACTTCTGGGATTGAGGTTAGAAAACTACTCTGATTAAGTCTCTTATAGGAATGAATTATTTCCTCTTTTCTATATTTCTGCCACCTAGCATAGTGCCTGTTGAAAGAATGGTAACCTGATGTCATCATTTTACAGAGCCTCTATGATTTACTATTATTACATGATGTATGATTTTCTACCAAGGTTTCTTCTTTGTAACATTTTCCCACAGTTTCATCTGAGAGTGGTGTTTTATTTTAGTAGTTAAAAGTGAAACAACCCTCAAGTGTTAAGAAGTAAAAAACATTTTCTTCTTCCCATGAGTCATAGTTGGCAATAATGTCATTTAAAACTTAGATCGTAGAATCATTTTAACATCTATAAATTACAGAGTTTATTTTGTGAACTAGGATGTTATACTTTTAAGACTCTTATATATTGGAGAGTTCATTAAAATAATTATTAAGTGTATGAAATAATAAATTTTTAACTTCAAAGGTAGACTATTTCATTCACTTGATCTATTGCTCAAACAGATGTTGTTCTTTTAAATAATACATTAAATAAAATTAATCTAAAAAAGGTGTTTACTGAAAGCTTTTGTGCTCCATGTTGGGTATTGTAAACACCATTAAAAAAGAAAAAAAAAGAAAAACTCACTGCCGTTGATTCTGACTCATAGCGACCCCTATTGGGTTTCCAAGGTGTAAATGCAATAGCACAGATTTTCACTTAGAAATTCTTTAGGAAAGTCTTCCTTATTCATTGTCCAACTTTCACATGCATATGAGGCTATTGAAAATACCATGGCTTAGGTTAGGTGCACCTTAGTCTTCAAAGTGACATCTTTGCTCTTCAGCACTTTAAAGAAGTCTTTTGCAGCAGATTTGCCCAATGCAGTACGATGTCTGATTTCGTGACTACTGCTTCCGTGGATATTGACTGTGGATCCAAGGAAAATGAAATTCCTGACATCTTCAATCTTTTCTCCATTAATCGTGACGTTGGTTACAGGTCCATTTGTCTTTAATCTTCATCAGTAAGTACGGCAAGTCATCTTCACTTTCAGCAAGCAAGGTTGTGTCATCTGCGTATTGCAGGTTGTTAATGATTTTTCCCTCAATCCTGATGACTCTCGTTCTTCATCATATATTCCAACTTTTCAGGTAATTTGCTTGGCATACAGATTGAATAAGTATGGGGAAAGGCTACAATTCTGATACACCCTTTTCCTGATTTTAAACAATGCAGTATCCCCTTGGTCTGTTTGAACAGCAGCCTCTTGGTCTATGTACAGGTTCCTCATAAGCACAAGTATTCTGGAATTCCATTCTCCTCAAAGTTATCCATAATTTATTATGATTCACACAGTTGAATGCTTTTGCATACAAGTGCAAGCTGGTTTCAAAAGAGGACATGGAACAAGGGATATCATTGCTGATGTCAGATGGATCTTGGCTGAATGCAAAGAATACCAGAAAGGTATAACTTCTGTTCTTGGAGGGTAGGAACTGTACTTTATTCCCAATTGTATCTCTAGGACCTACACTTTACCTGGCACATAGTAAGTCTTTCATATATATTTGTTGAATGGACAAAATGTTTGTTTTCAGGTTTATAGTCTTATTAGTTAGGATATAAGTTTGTCTACTTTAGCAAAGGCCAAAAAGCAGTGGTTTGTAAAGGGTAGAAGTTATAAAGGATAAAGGATGGAAGTTAACATCTCTTCCGTAATAGTCCAAGTGTAAATAGTCCAGTGCTGTTTGATAACCACCATTTTGGGTGCTCAAGCTTCCTGTATCTTGTTGCTCTACCATCTTCAACATAATGCTTCCTTCTTGTAGATTTAGGTGTCTACTCCAGCTTCTTCTAAGGAGATGACAGCATAAAGTTGAACACATCACTTCTGCCTGTATTCTACACTTAGGTAGAAGAAAATCAAACCCAACTCACTGTCATTAAGAGAGACTGGGAAATGTAGCCTTTGGTTGGGGGGCCATAACCCTGTAAAACTATAATATCAAAAGGGAGGGTGGATGTTGGGGCAAGGGGGTGCAATCATCAGTCTCAGTGTTTGTTCATATTTTGTATTGGTTTATGCTTAGTAATTTTATTGGAGTTGAGGGTGTTTAAAATCTGTTCACTCCAAACTGAATTATAACAAATGGTTAATTTATTTATTGAATTTGATCTTTCTTCACGTAACATACAAGTCTTAGGTGAATTTGAACACATAAGTTAACACACAAAATGTGAAGCTGAGGCATAACTCAGGAACACAAGCTCAGAAACCCACCTTATTACCAATATTCTATTTCATTTTTCAGGAAATGAGTTGACTGAAAGTTCTAGAGCACTGTGGGAATGTGATGTGTTAGAGTACTGGAAAGATAACCTCATGGCTCCACATTGATTGTTGGATGAAATCCAA
Organism: Orycteropus afer afer; assembly: GCF_000298275.1. Lineage (NCBI taxonomy): Eukaryota > Metazoa > Chordata > Mammalia > Tubulidentata > Orycteropodidae > Orycteropus > Orycteropus afer. Next base: position 3,835,583 of record NW_006921793.1, read on the forward strand.
ATGTGTTAATGGTCCCTTCTACCACAACTCCTGGCGTTTATCTTTATCTCCTTTTCTGGCCACACTGAATGAGGAACAGTTCCTTATAATTATGTATCTCCAAAAAAAAGAAAAGAAAAACCAAACTCACTGCCATAGAGGTGATTTTGACTCACAGCAACCCCATGTGTGTCAGAATAGAACTGCACCCTGTAGTTTTCAGTACCTGTGATCTTATGGAAATAGATCAGTAGGTCTGGCTTTTCCTCTGCAGCATTGCTTAGTGCTTTTGAACTGCCAATCTTTTGGTTAGTAGCTGAGTGCAAACCGTTTGTGCTATCCAGGGACCTTTGGGCCCATAAATTGGTGGCGTGTGCCTACCTAGATTCACTTGTCTATCTGTGCCATTTATTGAGTGCTCAGGGAGTCCGGGAAGTATGCTAGGTGCTTTCTATGTGTTGTGTCTTTTCATCCTCCCAGCATCCTGTGATAGCGCTGACGTTTTCCTTGTTTTACAGGCAAGGAACCGAGGGACATGTTAATGACTCGCTCAAGGTTATGACAGTGAGAAACTTGCAAAGCCAAGAATTCTGTGTGACTTCTAAGCCAGGGCTTTTCCTACCACTTCTTGTTCTTTTCTGTGAGAGGATACTCTTTGGGCTTAAATTGAAGATTAGTAAATGCATTAATATCAAGTGGCTATTAAATCTCCCTAAACTTCAAAGTGAGATCTGAATTTTACACGTTGGGTATATGTCACCTGAAAAATTTTACTTTGATTACTTATGAAATGACCCACCTTGCTGACTCTTTACTTACTTTGGAGAAAATTGGGAAGATGAGGAAGGAAGCAAAATTAGAATTTGTGTTTAATCGGTTGTAACACATTCATCCTTGGCTGCTGAAAGTTTGTAATTTTTATAATCTCTTTTTCAGCACAGCTGTTTTGGGTAGAAGTATGATCACAAATGAATACTTCAGTGTGAACTGAATAGTATTAAAAAATATGCATTTCATTCATCCTGAGGATCTTCCATTAATCCACTAGATGGAGCACATGGTTTGAATATATTTCATGATTAGCCAGTTGAAGAAAAGACTGGTCTTCCCCTCAGAGCCAAGTTGCAGACCCTCTTAAGTTAGCAAGGCATTTTTTTTTTTTATCAGTTTTTCTTTTTGTCTTCTGGCCACACTGAATGAGTAAAACTTTTCTTTTACTTACTCAGCACATCTGTGTGGAGGGAATATGTGAGGTTCTTTGGAGGCTTGACAGAGAAGCACTATGGTTGAGAATAAAGATTTCTAATCTGGAAGTCTGGGTAATGGGACTAGATATCCTAGTTTAGTCACTCAGTAGTCTGTGACTTTGGGTAATTATTAAACCTAAATAGCTCTGGTAATGCAGTGGTTAAGGCATTTGGCTGCTAATCAGAAGGTCAGTGGTTCAAACCTATCAGCTGCTTCATGGAGGAAAGATGAGACTGCTGCTCCCTTAAAGATTTAGAGCCTTAGAAACACAGTGGAGATTACTATGAGTTGGAATTGACCCAAATGCAGTGAGGTTTTGTTTGTTTGTTTTGTTTGGGTATAAGCCTATTTGGGTCCTAGTGTCCTTACCTGCAACAATGTTGTACTAGGTGATATGTAAGATACTTTCAAGCTCTCAAATTTGCCTGTGTTTTGGTGTGATGTGACCCTGCAGTGTGGGAAAGAAGGTATGCAGGTATATTAGGTCTTCCATGCCATCCCTTGTTGCAACAGACATACTGGCTTCCATTTTGCTTGACTGAAATTGCATTCACAGCCAATAAATATGAAGTGGAGGACCCATCAAATTGCGGGACTCAAAGGGACCTTTGATGATATTTAGTTAAATTGTCATTGTAATGCTTCTCTTGCTCACTGACATTCTCACTAATTGTGTGAGCACCTTCTGAAGAAGGAGTTTCATTTCTTCCCAAAATAGCTTATTTTATTTTAGGGTAACACTGGGTATTAGAAAATGTTCATATATTGGTCCTGGTTCTCCCTTCTAGAGTGAACTGGATCTTGTAAGTCTAATCTGGCTTCTGTGTTAAAATTTCCCATTTCAGAACTGAGATGGAACATTTTGTCTTTGACTTCTCTACTACTGGGCTCTGGCTGAATTAGATGATCTAGAAAAAATATAAAGTATCATAAAAATAATTTTTGGTTTTTAATTCTTACCCAGTGGATAAGATGGTAGCCGTATATGTTTAAATCTGTTAGGTGTACTCAGATATATAGAAACCTCATTGGTCGTAAAATGTTTAGCTTTCATAACAAGGAACTGCTCTTTAATAGTTCTTGATATATTTGTTCCTAAAAACCAATGATATTTTAGATGATTAGAATCTGCTACTGAATGTTTAATGAAGTTGAATTAAAACTTTTACCTTTTAGACAATTTGAACTTTTTATGGGAATGTGTACTTTCCCTATTCGTAATTTCAGTTAGTTTTAAATAGACATTAGTAGAGTAAAGACTTTTATCAAGGTTGACATCCTTATTTTGTGCCAAGTACAACAGAGTTTGTGAGATTTGGAAAGAGACTCTTCAGCAGTCCTTTTAAATTGTATCAGTTTTGGTATTCTCAATGGAAAAGCAACAATACATGAAGCTCACTCTAATTTATAGCATGCTGATGTTATCTTTGAATGGATTTTGGGATCGATTTTAACTATATCATCTCCATCCATTGTATTCTCAGTAGCACTATTAAGACTGCAGCCTCTCAGTATAAGGATGTACATCCATCTCCTTGTGACTTTCGTGACCTCCAGCCAGTGACACACTGTGGCAACTCTGATGGGTTAAAAGAAGGAAATACATCATTAGTTTTGCCTAGGACATATTGAATCATCAAGTTGTTTCTTTGGACACATAATAGAAGCAATTAAGATGGGAAATTAAGAAATATGTCTTCCCAGAAACTGTCTTGAGTTTGTTCCTTTGTGGAAGTTAGAAGAATCTAATCTCTTGCCCTCATCAGAAATGTGCTTTGGAGTGTTGTAAGCAGGTAGCTGTAATTTATTTCATCCCTGAAGTTCCTGTGATTCTGATCAGGAACAGGAGGAATAATTTCTCATCTTCTATGGGAGAGGAGGCGCTCTGGTGGCGTAGTTCCTAAGGCATTTGACTGCTAACCAGAAGGTTGGTGGTTCAAACCAACCAACTACTTCTCAGAAGGAAGACCGGGCAACCTACTTCCATAAAGATTTGCCACTTTGGAAACCCAGTGACAGTCACTATGAGTTGGAATCAACTTGATGGCAGTGGGTTTTTGTTTGTTTGTTGGTTTGTTTTGTTTTTTGGTATGGGAAAGTGAGGTTAATGTTCTGAGTAGAACATGAAACAGTCCCTTGAAATGGAGACTTTACATTGGCTATGCACGAAACACCTTTACTATTTTAGCATTTTTGGTCAAGGCTTGGGATAATAAAAATGACACCTGGTCATTTATTGAACATCTTCTGTGCTGATGTACAATTCTGTGGTTTTTTCAGTTTATGGAAAAGATCTAGCCCCAGCCTTACGTTTCCCAAATAGAGGAACAGATCTATTTTAAGGAGCTAATGTGAATTCCTATGGTTTAGAGTCTAACAATGTTAAGTTCAAGCCAATTTTAAAAGTCAAATGCAATTTTAGTGATGTATTTAGTTGTATTTGATGCTAGTGGCCTGTCAGTCTTTGCTGTTTTGTAATGAGGCATAAGTCTGTCTTCCTTGGCATTATTACTCAAACATTCACTCATTTCCTCCTCCTCCTCAAAATAAAAAAAAAAAACCCCTGGGCATTCATATGAGAGTATTTTCTCAACCTCAAAACATTATCTTTCTTTCTCCTTAGTGACTTTAGCTAGATCCGAATGCTGGTGCTATCCTTTCTGTTATGTTTCCGAAACAATGAATCAAATAAACTTTTACTCAAGCTGGACATTTTCTTTCGTGCCTCACACCAAACCTACTCTTAAGCATTTGGAGGAAAGTCATTCCATTTGCTGAAATTGTTTGGCTTTTAGGTATCCTGCATTTACCACATGTGATTATATGTATAGCCAGACATAAGTGTTTGATATTGCCTATCAGTGCATTGTGGTTTCTTAATATTTGTTTCATTGATCTGTGACAGTAGATTTTCCTCAAATACTTTCCCTTGTCTTTTACTTAAGAGCCTTATTGAAGTATAGTTTCCATACCATAAAATTCCCTCATTTTAAATGTACAATTGAATGAATTTTAGTAAATTTGCAGAGTTATGAAATCTCCTGCCATTTGCAGTCACTCTCAGTTTTCACCCTTTTGTCATAGGCAACCAGTAATCTATTTTCTGATAAAGATTTGCCTTTTCTAGATATTCCATATAAATGGATTAATACAATATGTTGCTTTGTGTTTAGCTTCTTTCACTTGTTGTTGTTGTTATGTGCCGTCGAGTCGGCCCCAACTCATAGCGACCCCTCCTTGGGTTTCCGAAGCAGTATCACTACGGAAGTAGGATTGCCCAACCTTCCTTCTGAGGAGTGGCTGATGGGTTTGAACCACCAGCTGTGTGGTTAGCAGGCAAGTGTCTTAGCCACTATGCTACCAGAGCTCCTAACTTAGTTTAGTATTTTTGAGGTTTATTGATGTTGTAGCATGTATCAGAACTTCATTTTTATTGCCAAATAGTATTCCATCACATTGTATAGATAAACTACATTTTCTTTCTTTCTTCACCAACTGATGGATATTTGGGCTGTTTTGCTTTTTGGTCATCATGTATAATATGACTGTGGAGTATCTGTATACAAGTCTTTGTGTAGACTGGTGTTTTCATTTTCTTGGGTAGATGGTTAGGAGTGTAATTGCTATTGTTGTTGTTGTTAGGTGCTGTTGAGTTGTCTCCGACTCATAGTGACCTCGTGCACAGCAGAACAAAACATTGCCCAGTCCTGTGCCAGCCCCACAATCTTTGCTATTCTTGAGTCCATCGTTGCAGCCACTGTTATCAATCCATCTCATTGAGGGCCTTTCCCTTTTTCACTGTCCCTCCACTTTGCCAAGCATGATATCCTTCTCCAGGGTATGATCCTTTCTTACAACATGACCAAAGTAGGTGAGACCAAGTCTGACCACTCTCGCTTCCAAGGAGCATTCTGGCTGCACTTCCTCCAGGACAGATTTGTTAGTTTTTTTAGCAGCCCATGGTACTTTCAGCATTCTTTGCCAACACCACAACTCAAAAGCATCAACTCTTCTTTAGTCTTCCTTTTTCATTGTCCAGCTCTCACATGCATATGAGGTGACTGAAAATACCATGCTTGTGTCAAGTGCACCTTAGTCTTCAAGGAAACATCTTTGCTCTTCAGCACTTGAAAGAGGTTCTTTGCAGCAGACTTGCCCAATGCTATATGATGTCTGATATCTTGACTGCTGCTTCCATTGGTGTCGATTATAGAACCAAGTAATATGAAGTCTTTGACAAAGTCAGTCTTTTCTCCATTTATCATGATGCTGGTTATTGGTTTCATTGTGAAGATTTTTATTTTCTTTATATCGAGGTGTAATCCATACTGCAGACTATAGTCTTCAGTCTTCATCAGTAAGTGTTTCAAGTCATCCTCACCTTCAGTGAGCAAAGTTGTGTCGTCTGCATAATGCAGGTTGTTAATGAGTCTTTCTCTAATCCTGATGCCACATTCTTCTTATAGTCCAGCTTCTCCGATTATTTGTTCAGCATATAGATTGAACAAGTGTGGTGAAAGGATACAACCCTGACACACTCCCTTCTTAATTTTAAACCATGCAGTGTCCCCTTGTTCTGTTCAAACGACAGCCTCCTGGTCTATGTACAAGTTCCTCATGTTTGCTAGGTCCTCATAATTGCTAGGTCATATGCTAACTCTGTGTTTAAACATTTTGAAGATCTGTCAAATTGCTTCCCAAAGGGACTCCACCAGCAGTGTATGAGGGTTCCAGTTTCCTCTATGCTCAGTATGGCTAGTCTTTCAGTATGATATGTAAGGAGCCTTGGTGGTATAGTGGTTAAGTGCTCAGCTACTAACTGAAAGGTCAGCAGTTTGAATCCACCAGCTTCTCCACAGGAGAAAGATATGGCAGTCTGCTTTTGTAAATGTTACAGCCTTGGAAACCTATGGGGGCAGTTCTGCTTGGTCCTGTAGGGTCCTTAGGAGTTGGAATTGATTAAAAAACATTGGGTTTGACAGGTGTGTAGTGGTATGCCATTGTGCTTTTAATCTGCATTTCCCTAGTGATTAATGATGTTGAACCAATTTTCATGTCATTTATATCCTTTTATCATTCATATATTCTCTTTGTTGATACTACTCTTTTAAAATTGCTTATAGTCTAGCTCAGTATAACAGTCAGGGGACAGCCAGGAAACAGAAGTCATACTAGTTGTTTAACAGAGAATTAAATATGGTATAAAGTTAGATATAAAGGTATAAAGTTATGAAGTAGGTAATGAAGAAGGTAAAAAGAGAACACTGTACAAAGTACAGTATAAAACTATACAAAGTATTTTCTCTCACCACAACAGAGTGAAGCTGGAAATTAATAACAGAGAAAACCTGGAAAATACACAAACATATGGACATTAAACAGAACTTACTGGTATTAAACTACCAATGAGTCAAGTAAAAAATCAGAAGAGAAATCATAGATTTCTTAGAGTCAAATAAAAATGAAAAGTTAACATTAAGACTTGTGGGATGCAGTGAAGACATTACTCAGAGAGAAACTTATAGCAGTAAATGCTTACATAAAAAAATAAAGATCTCAGATTAATAGCCTAACTTGACAACTCCAGGAACTAGAATAAGAAGCAAAAACTAAGCCTACACCTGCCAGAAAAAAGGAAATAATAAAAGATTAGAGCCTAAGTAAATAAAATCAAAATTAGAAAATCAGTAGAGAAAATTAATAAAATCAAAAGTTGGTTCTTTGAAAAGATCAGTAAAATTGATAGACCTTTAGCTAGATGGACAAAGAAAAGAAAAGAAAAGATGCAAATAACAAAAATAAAAAAGGGACATTACAACTCACCCAATAGAAATTAAGAGTATGACAGAATATTATGAACAACTGATGGTGTAGTGCCTAAGGCATTTGACTGCTAACCAGAAGGCTGGGGGTTCAAACCCACCAGCCACTCCTTGGAAGGAAGACTGGGCCATCTACTTCTAAATCAAAACCACAGTGAAATTCTGTTTCATTCCCACTAGGCTGGCTAAAAATGGAAAAAAAAAAAAAAAAAAAACAAACCCTAGAAAGTAACAAATTTTGGCCATGATATAGGGAAATTTGAACTCTTATCCCATTACCAATGGGAATGCAAAATGCTTCAGCTATTGTGGAAAACAGTGATGGTTCCTCAAAAACTGAAAATAGAACTACCATATGATCTATCAGTTCAACTTCTAGGTGCATACTTTATTTTTATGTAAATAACACACACCTTCTATGTTTGTTTGCTAACTGCTCCCCACCCCCTAACCCTGGGAGGCATTTTGGCCAGTACTGCTATGCCATTTTTTTTTAAACATAGAATTGTAAGAAAATAATAGCATAACATGTTTACAAATACAGTTGACCCTTGAATAACGACGCAGAGGTTAAGGGCGCCCACCACCCATGCAGTCAAAAAACATGTATAAATTTTGAGTCCCCCAAAATTCAAGTGCTAATAGTCTTCTGTTGATGGGAAGCCTTATCAGTAACATAGCTGATTAACACAGTTCTTGCTGTATAGTTATTAAATTTTCACATGAAGACCCTCACACACATACACAATAGGTAAGTTATTAACTGTATGGCATGATGATTATTTAGTAATCATTAAGTAGGAGGTGGATCATCATAAAAATCTTCATCCTTGTCCTCTTCATGTTGAGTTGGCTGAGGAGGAGGAAGAGGAAGAGAAGGGATTGGTTGTGCCATCTTGGGAGGCAGAAGTAGAAAAGATAGAGGAGGTGGGAGGGGAGGCAGGAGAAGCAGGCACTCTCTATAACAATATGGAAATAAATGAAAAAATTCTGTGTATAAGTAAACTTAATGCAGTTCAAACTTGTTCAAGGGTCAGCTTCCCAGGGGGAGGGAGTAATTGGCCAACAAATGTAGAAGGAGTGTATTATTTGCATAAAAAATACGTACCTAAAAGACAGGGCTGGTGGCTGGAACAGGTCAGGCAGGCGGGGATAGCCTCCAGGCAGCAGGGAGCAGCAGCAGACAGGGTCAGTGGCCAGAACAGGTAAGGCAGGCGGGGAACGGCCCCCAGGTGGCAGGGAGCAGCAGGAGACAGGGCCAGCGGCCAGAAGAGGTAAGGTAGGTGGGGGACAGCCCCCAGGCAGCAGATAGCAGTGGCAAACAGGGCCAGCAGGAACAGGTAAGGGGTAGCCCAGGAAGTGAGCAGAGTGGTTGGAACAGGTAAGGGAGACGAACTTGTCTGTTGGTTTGTCATACTGTGGTGGCTTGCGTGTTGCTGTGAGGCTGGAGGCTGTGCCAACAGGGGTGCCCATGGTGGACCAGTTTCAGTGGAGCTTCCAGACTGAGACAGACTTGGAAGAAGGAAGAGGCCATCTACTTCTCAAAGAACTGGCCACTGAAAACCTTATGAATGGTAGTAAAACACTGGTCTGATATATTACTGGAAAATTTTATGAATAGCCCTGAAACATTGTCTGATACAGTGCCAGAAGATGAGCCCCTCAGGTCAGAAGGCACTCAAAATATGACTGGGAAAGAGCTGCCTCATCAGAGTAGAACCTACCTTAATGATATGGCTAAAGTAGAGCTTTAGGAGCCTCCATTTGCTGAAGTGGCATGACTCAGTATGAGAAGAATCAACTGCAAACATCCATTGATAATCGGAACATGGAATGTTCGAAGTATGAATCTAGGAAGTTTGGAAGTTGTCAAAAATGAAATGGAACACATAAAGATTGATGTCTTAGGCATTGTTGTTGTTGTTGTTATGTGCCGTCGAGTCAAACCTGACTCATAGCGACCCCTCCTTGGTTTTCTGAGGCAGTATCACTACGGAAGTAGGATTGCCCAACCTTCCTTCCGAGGAGTGGCTGGTGGGTTTGAACCGCCAGCCCTCTGGTTAGCAGGCAAGTGTCTTATCCACTATGCTACCAGGCATTAGTGAACTGAAATGGACCATTATTGGCCATTTTGAATCAGATAATCATATGATCTACTATGCCAGGAATAACAAATTGAAGAGGAATGGTGTGGCATTCATTGTGACAAAGAATGTTTCAAGATCTATCTGAAGTACAATGTTGTCAGTGATAGAATAATATCCACATGCCTACAAGGAAAGCCAGTTAATACTACTATTATTCAAATTTATGCACCAGCCACCAAAGCCAAAGATGAGGAAATTGAAGATTTTTGCCAACTTCTGCAGACTGAAACTGACCAAACATGCAATCAAGATGTACTGATTATCACTGTTGACTGGAATTCAAAAGTTGGAGACAAAGAAGAATCACCAGTAGTTGGAAAATTTGGGCTTGGAGATAGAAATAATGCTGGAGATCTCATGATAGAATTTTGTAAGACCAACAACCTATTCATTGCAAATACCTTTTTATCAACAACATAAACAGCAGTTATACATGTGGACTTCACCAGATGGAGTACATAGAAATCAGATTGACTACATCTGTGGCAAGAGGTAATGGAGAAGCTCAATATCTTCAGCAGAACAAGGCCAGAAGCTGATTGTTGAACAGACCATCATTGCATTGCAAACTGCTCATTTGCAAGTTCAAGTTGAAGTTGAAGACAATTAAAACAAGTCCAGGAGAGCCAAATTATGACCTTGAATGTATCCCTCCTGAATTTAGAGCCCATCTAAAGAATAGATTTGATGCATTATACACCAGTGGCTGAAAACCAGAGGAATTGTGGGATGACATCAATAACAAAGGTCATTAAAAAGAAAGGAAGAAAAGACCAAAATGGATGTCTGAAGAGACTCTGCAACTTGACTTTGAATGGAGAGTTGCTAAAGCAAATGGAAGAAATGACAATAGCTGAAAAGAAGATTTCAAAGAGCAGCTTGAGAAGACAAAGTCAATTATGATGAAATATGCAAAGACATGGAGTTGGAAAGCCAAAAGGGAAGAACATGCTCCACATTTCTCAAGCTGAAAGAAGAACTGAAGAGAAATTTAAGCCTCAAGTTGCACTGTTGAAAGATTCTACGGGCAATATATTGATTGATGCAAGAAGCATCAAAAGAAGATGGAAGGAATACACAGGGCCACTGTACCAAAAAGAATTGGTTACTGTTCATCCATTTCAGGAGGTGGCATAGGATCAAGAACCAATGGTATTGAAAAAGAAGGTGAAGGTGCACTGAAGGAACTAGTGAGGAACAAGGCTCCAGGAATTGATGGAATACCCACTGAGATGTTTCAACAAACAGATGCCGTGCTGGAGGCACTCACTCGTCTATGCCAAGAAATTTGGAAGACAAATTTTCCAGTCAGTTGGCCTGGAAAAGATCCATTTTTGTACACATTCCAAAGAAAGGTGATCCCACAGAACGTGGATATTATCAAACAATATCATTAATATCGCACGTGAGTAAAATCTTACTGAAGATAATTCAAAAACAGTTATAGCAGTATATTGACAGAGAACTTCCAGAAATGCAAGCTGAATTCAGAAGAGGACATGGAACAAGGGATATCATTGCTGATGTCAGATGGATTTTGACAGAAATCAAAGAATACCAGAAAGATGTTTCCTTGTGTTTTATTGACTATGCAAAGGCACTTGATTGTGTAGATCATAACAAATTATGGATAACATTGAGAAGTATGGAAATTCCAGAACACTTAATTGTGCTCATGAGGAACCTGTACATAGACCAGGAGGCTCTCATTGGAAAAGAACAAGGGGATGCTGCATGGTTTAAAATCAAGAAGGGAGTGCATCAGGATTGTATCCTTTTACCATACTTAGTCAATCTGTATGCTGAGCAAATAATCTAAGAAGCTGGACTATATGAAGAAGAATGTGGCCTCAGGACTGGAGGAAGACTCATTAACAACCTGCATTATGCAGCCGACACAACTTTGCTTGCTGAAAGTGAGGATGACTTGAAACATTACTGATGAAGATTGAAGACTACAGTCTGCAGTATGGATTACACCTCAATATAAAGAAAACAAAATCCTCACAACTGGACCAATAAGCAGCATCATGATAAACAGAGAAACGATTGATGTTGCCAAAGACTTCATAGTACTTGGTTATACAATCAACACTAATGGAAGCAGCAGTCAAGATATCAAACTTCAGATAGCATCAGGCAAATCTGCTGCAAAGGACCTCTTTCAAGTGCTGCAGAGCAACGATGTTTCCTTGAAGACTAAGGTACACTTGACACAAGCCATGGTATTTTCAGTCACCACATATGCATCTGAAAGCTGGACAATGAAAAAGGAAGACCGAAGAAGAGTCGATGCTTTTGAGTTGTGTTGGTGAAGAATGCAGAAAGTACCATGGATTGCTAAAAGAACTAACAAATTTGTCCTGGAAGGAGTGCAGCCGGAATGCTCCTTGAAAGTGAGAACGGCCAGACTTTGTCTCACCTACTTTGGTCATGTTGTAAGAAGAGACCATTCTCTGGAGAAGGGTATCATGCTTGGCAAAGTGGAGGGACAGTGAAAAAGGGGAAGGCCCTCAACGAGATGGGTTGGTACAGTGGCTGCAACGATGAGCTCAGGTATAGCGAAGATCATGGGGCTGGCACAGGACTGGGCAGTGTTTTGTTCTGCTGTACATGGGGTTGCTGTAAGTCGAAGATGACTCAATGGCATCTAGCAACAACAACAAAAAGACTGGAAGGTAGAAACTCAGAAAGACTTGTACACCAGTGTTCACTGCAGCACTATTCATAATAGCCAAAAAGTAGAAACAACTTAAATGTTCATCAGCAGATGAATGGATAAACAAAATGTGGTGCATACATACATGGGAATATTACTCAGCCAGTAGGAGAAATGAACTGGTAAAAGTTGTGTGATAGATAAATTCACACACACACACACACACACACATATACACACAGGATCAAATTGACAACAGCAAATCAAAAGAGTAGATAAGAAATTTTAGGACCAGTGAGTTTATGTTAATGAGGGAGGAACAACTCAGAAAAGGTTTGCACAACTTAAATCAGTGTCACTGAATTGTATATATAGCAATTGTTGAATTGGTGTGTTTTCTTATCTATAAGGAGTTCTGGTTCCATGGTGCCTAAGGCATTTGAGTGCTAACCAGAAGGTTGGTGGTTCAAACTCACCAGCCACTCTGCAGAAGAAAGATAGGGCACTCAACTTTTGTGTAGATTTATTCTCTTGGAAACCCAATGGAGGACATTATGAGTCGGAATCGATTCCATGGGAGTGTTTTTTTTTTTTTCTTGCTATGTATTTTCTCGACAACAACAACAACAAAATAAATT
>NW_006921793.1:3848175-3854121 GCF_000298275.1 Orycteropus afer afer
TGTATTTTCTCTAAACCAACAACAACGGAAGAATTTGCATGGAGAAATTAAAAAAAAAAAAAAAAAAAAAAAAAAAAAGCGGCAGCCATCAATCCTAGGTGGAGGTGGGTGGTTGGGCTGAAGGTAGAAAGGGATGAAGCAAAGGGATGAGATTAGTATTATTAAGTCTTAGGATATTGGAGGAGGGGCCCCACAGACTTCTGAAGAGTGTTAGGCAACTGATGATGATGACATCTCTGAGGTGGTGTAATGAAGCTGGTTCTGGAAGTGTTGGGAAAACTGCAAACCTGATTCAGCTGCTGCACAGGAAGGATCTGCTACTACCGGGGTGTAGAAGTGTTGCTGGAGTGACAGACACCAGGAACTGAAAGCCAGCAGGAAGCTGATAGGAAGGAGCAAGCTCCTCTTCCTCCCTCAGCCTTGCAGGCACCTTCTAGTGCCCCCTGTTGGCAGAGCTTGACAGGGAGCCAACTGTAAAACAGAATTGTGTCTTTCAGAATCCCAGCCTTTGCATCACAGAGCCTGGAAGGGCAGGTGTGGAGGTGAGAGACAACAGCTTAATAATTGGCAGAGCTACCCCTTTGTCATCATCTATACCCTCCCTTCCACACACATTTGAACTATACAACAAAAACAACTCAATATTTCAGCCTCAGGGAATGTAAATGTCTTTCATACACATGCAGATGTTCTTACCTGCTCCCCAAAATGAGGAGTTGTAAAGGCTCATTGATCATTGTATCCATCTCTAGGAGGCAGTCACATTATCCATTTTTGGGCTTTACTAATTAACCCATAAATTCAATCACAGCCTCACTTGAATATTATGTTACTCAAAGTGTAACTTGTAGAGTTAAGGTTCAACAAAACTTGCAGAATATAGTAAGAGAAAGGAGAAGAGAATTTAGTACACACACGCACACACACACACATATGCAGGAAGGAAACGTGTATAGCTACTATGGTGCTTTTTTCTCTAACTGGTTATTTAGTTGGCGGTACTTGGAATTTATATCTTCCTTCTGTTTTTCATTCCATGTTTCCTTTGCCCTCAGCCAGGACCTCAACTGATTAGGGTTCTTTACCTGAATGTCTGAATTCTCAGTGTTTCTGTCTGGTTTTTTTTTTTTTTTTAATTATTGTGGTTTTCCATTAACTTTTACTCTTGGAGGTGGAAGTACTAAGAGATTCCCTTAGAAGAATCTATACTTTTATGGTTACAACAGTAGGCCTTTCTGCTCCCATGAGAGGCAGCAACCCAATTTCCACTTAACCCAGCAAATAAGAGTATCATTGTTCCCCCGTGGCTCAGTAGCTTGAGCCCAAAATGTCCAGGTGGCAGTTTTACCTTCCAATTCACTGGAACCATTTTATCTTCCTATAGTGGAAGCATTCTTCCCTTTAACAACAGGGCCTCCATGCCAGCAAGTTAATAGTGAAGGTGATATGAGAGGACCACTCCTACTTCCCATCCTTGATTCCCGGACCAATAACCACCCCCCAGGGGGTGGAGGAGAGAAAACCAATTCAAAGTATATGTATGAAATAGACCTCTAGTCTTTCAGAATGTTATCTTGTGACTGTTGTCTTCAGTAGGTCATTCCATTCTCTTCTAAGCCAGTTGATTATAGGTGATGGGGTTTGTGGTGAGACCAGTGAAGCCTGAATGCTGAGAGACACTACTTTATACCTTGTACGTGCAGTGTTTTCAAACTGCAGGCCATGAACCATTAGTGGGTTCTGAAACCAGTTTAGTGGGTTATGACTATGTTTTGACTCACACATTCCTTCTTCTTTCTTTCTCTCTCATTCTTTCTTCCCCCTCCTTCCTTTCTCTTTTCTCTCTCTTTCCTTCTTTCCTTCTACTCACTGCTATGGAGTTGGACCCAACTCATAGCGAACCCTCGTTGGGTTTCCGAGGTGGTATCACTTCGGAAGTAGATTGCCTAGCTTTCCTTCCAAGGAGTGGCTGGTGGGTTTCAACCGCCAGCCTTCTGGTTAGCAGTCAAGTGCTTTAGGCACTATGCCACCAGAGCTCCCCCTTTCCTTCTAGTGAACTAGAATATAGTCTGGAATAGAAATAACAATGTAACACATGCTGTATGTGTAAGTATCATGATTTAAAAATCCATTTCTTAATGTAATTCATCGGGAAAACACTGAAATTTACTGATCTGAAGAGACATTTTAGCTTCTGGTTTACTTATCCTCATCCCTGTTGATTTAGCAGCAGGGGTGGTTGATTTTTCAGTCCCACTCCACATGGTGTCAGTGTTGGTTGCAGTACTTAAGTGGCAATAAACACAAGAATGCTTTTCTGTGGAAATCTTAGTTATAGTAGTAAGGTCAAAGAACAACAGTCATAAGTGGGATCACCTATCATACTTAACTTAGATGGTTGCTTTGGGTATTACATCAGACCACGTGAAAAATCCTGTGTTCAGTGTCAGGTAGTTAGCAGGACTTAGTTCCCATGCCACACATCCTGTTAAACATTGTGGAGAAACAAAGATGTACTGTACCCGGCAGTGTGTTATTTGTATAACATTTACCTTTAAAATTTACAGTTATATTTACATTTAATATTTAAATCTCTCACATTATACAGATGACTAGAATGGCTGAAATAGAGCCAATTCTGTGATTGAATAAAATTTCACATCTCCTGCTAATAATCTATCCTTTTGTAGACTTCCTGTGAAAAGGGCAAGGAGGCCACATCTTCCGACCTCCTCTAACCCTACAAGAGGAAGACAGGATTACCAGCAGTAACCCAAGGCCTATTCCTGCCAGGCCAGACATGCTGCCTCCCTACAGCCCTTTCTCCAACCGTTCCTCCCAAAGCACCCACCACCTCTCTCCTGGGTTCGATAATTCACTGCAGTGGCCACACAGAGCTCACAGATTATGAGGTTTATTAGGGAAGCACCAGGCTACAATTTGAGTTCAGGAAAAATGCGCAGTCTCTCTCCCAGCCCACCATCTCTCAGCCAACAGTCTCTCACAGTCTCTTTCCCAGCAGCGCTGGTCCCTCGGTGTCTCACTCAGCAATGCGTGTCTCTTGCATCTCTTTCCCAGCAGCACGTGTCTCTTTCTGGGGCGCGTGTCTCTTTCAGCAGCACGTCTTCCTCCACCAGCAGTCAGAGAGAGTTCTGCCTCTACGAGGCCTCCTTTTGAGCCCGGCAGGGTGGTCAAACTAGCCAATCATAGCATCAGAATTCTAAGCACCTGAGAGAGAGTGGGCACCTCCCAGAACATTGTTTTGTGCCACTCCCAACAGAAATACTCCAGGTGGACAACTTCAGCAATCAGGAGCTCCTCAGTTGCTCATAGAAAATCCCACCTTGGAGTTTACAAAGACTTACGGGTAGAAAAGCCACACTAAATAATTAATTTACTACACCGCACTTCCACTAACTTTTTCTCCAAAAGATATTTTGTTATTGGATTTACAGAACTTGGTTAAAGCAGAAAAGAAAAGTTTGTGGGAAAATATCTGTGAAATAGATTTCTTTGAATTAGTTGGGATAGATGGCTTTTGGGTCCCAGGACCTAAAACTTGCACATCTAATGAACAGGTTGCAGATTGAGTAAATGTTTCTCTTAAGTGTTGTTTAAATTTAGGGCAGAATAACTTCAGCTGGCCTTTGAGGAAGAAATCATTTCGCCATTCTTACTTACTCTGTTTTGCATATGCAGTACCAGAAATACTGTTGGGAATTAATTGTGTTGGTAGTCACAATACGTTTCAGGGAAATAACTGTGTTGAGGGTAGGGTGCTTTATAGAAAAATTAGACTTTTTATAGGTACACTCCTTAACATGTCCCCCACCCCCTTTTTTTTAGTTTTATCAAGATAAAGGTCACCAGTGGCACAAGCAGTTTATGCTCTGCTGCTAACCTAAAGGTTGGTGGTTTGAACCTATCCTGCAGGGCTCCATAAGAAAGGGCAGGTGATCAGCTTCCATAATGATTATAGCAAAGGAAGCCATATGGAGCTGTTCTCCTCTGTAACACATGTGGTTGCCATGAGTTGGATCCATTCAACAGCAACTGGTTTGGGGTTTTTCTTTTGATTTATTAAGGTATAATTTACATACCATACAATTCACCCATTTAAAGTGTACAAATCAGTGGCTTTTAAAAAATATTGATAGAGAGTTGTGGATCCACCGCCTTAATCAATTTTAGAATGTTTTCATTACCTGTAACAAACAAACAAAACTCTGTGTCCTTTAGTTATTATACCCACCTTCCCATTCCCTGCAGTCCTAGGCAACTGGTAAACTACTTTCTGTCTCTATACGTTTGCTTATTGTGGGACATTTTATATAAATGGAATCATATGATATATGGTCCTCTGTGACTTTGCTTTTTTCACGTAGCAGATTGTTTTTGAGTTCATCCATGTTTTAGCATGTATTGGGATTGTTTCCACTTTTTCACTGTTATGAATAATGCTGCTGTGAACATCTGTGTACAAGTTCTTGTGTGGAGATACCTTTCCATTTCTCTTGGGTATATCTTGAAGTGCAATTGCTGGATCATATGGTAGCTCTATGTTTAACATTTTGAGGAATGGCCATGCTGTTTTCCAAAGGAACTGTACCATTTTACATTTCTGCCAGCAATGTGTGAGGGAGTTCTAATTTCTGCATGTCCTTGCTAAAACTTGCTATTATCTTTTTTGTTTTATATACCTTTAGTGGGTATAAAGTCTCTCATTGTCATTTTGATTTGCATTTCATTAATGATTAATGATGATAAGCATCTTGTCATGTGCTTATTGGCCATTCCTGTACCTTTTTGGGTCCTATCTGTTTTTAATTTGCAAGGATTGACAGTATCTATAATTGGCGGAGGGTGGTTTCCCCTAAAAGTGTTCTACATCTCTGACCTACTAAAGGAGTCCCTGGGTGGTATAAATGGTTAACACACTCAGCTGCTAACTGAAAGGTTGAAAGTTTGAGTCCACCAGAGGCACCTTGGAATAACAGTTTGGCACTCTGCACCCCCCAAAGAAAGAAAAAAAACCCAAAAAGCAATCAGCCACTGAAAAAAACTGTAGAGGACCGTTCTTTGGTGACACACGTGGGGTTGCCATGAGTCAAAGTCAACTCTACAGCAACTGGAACGAAACCTAATTAAGCATCAGGGAATTTTTGGTTGAAGTAACATTTTACAACAGTTACAGTTAAGCTATAACCCAGTTATAGGCTATAAAAGGTTTAGCATTTCATCTTTATAAAAAATTAAAATCTTTTAAGGGGTCAGATAGAGAATGAAGTTATATGAACTTCTGTAAGTGGGGGAATTTAATAGATCTAGTTCCTTTTTGCCTTTACTGGAAGCTTAGACAAAATCCATTGCATTCAAGACAGTTCTGACTTATTAGTGGCTCTATAGGACTGAGTAGAACTGTCCATAGGATTTCTAAGGTTGTAAATCTTTATGGAAGCAGACTGCCACATCTTTCTCATGGAGAGCAGCTGATGGGTTTGAATTGTCAACCTTTCAGTAAGCAGCCAAGTATTTAATTGCTGCTCCACTCAGGCACGTAGGAAGCTTGGACAAGTAAGTACATATTTTATTTTGTGTATTTTTATTCTAAAATTGGTGGTGCAATGGTTAAGCGCTCTGCTGCTAATCAAAAAGTTAATAGTTCAAGCCCATCAGGACCTCTGCAAGAGAAAAGATCCAACGATCTGCTCCTCTAAAGATTACAGCCTAGGAAACCCCTTGAGGCAGTTCTGCTCTGTCCTGTAGGGTCACTATGAATCTGAACTGACTCCAGGGCACACAGTAGCAATTTTTTACTCCGCTTCCTCAAAAACAGAATAGTTTGAAAAATTAAATTTTTCTTGATGTATTAATTTATAGGAGTAACCACTGTAGTGTCCTTTTTTTTTTTTTTTTAGGATTTGGGTGAAGATTTACAGAGTAAAT
>NW_006921793.1:3861521-3866351 GCF_000298275.1 Orycteropus afer afer
TAGTGTCTATTTCTTGTTATTTACCTTTGGATTATTTTAATTGAAAGTCTGATTGTGTTGCAATTGTTTAAAAAATAATAAACTCAAATTTTACATTCATGTTTTGTGCTTGAGGTATTTTTATTCATGTTGAGATAATATTTCAATACTGACACAATGACAGTAAAAAATATAAAAAATAATTGCTAAAACGTAAAAGTCAAGGGACTGAAGTATGTAGAATCGAAATTTTAGTTCGTCTTTGCATAAAAGAACAACTTTTCAGTGGCCTTTATTCTGTATTTGGAGAACATTAATTGTTTCATTAGGGAATTTGTATATGAATTATGCTGTGTACATCTTTTGTTGCTTGTTTATTTATTATTGTGATTTGAGTTAAAGTTTACAGAGCAAATTGGTTTTCTATTCAACAGTTCATATATATTTTGTTTTATGACATTGATTGCAATCCCCACAATGTAATAATACTCTTCCTCCCTGTGTTTATCATTTCACTTGGTCTTTCTTTCCTATCCCTTCCTGCCTTCTGAACTTTATCCCTGGGCAAATGCTGCCTTTTAATCTCCTGGGGTTGATTGTTCTAAGGAGTGTATACCTTTCTGGTGTTCCTGTTCACCTTATAGGCCTGTCTATCATTTACTGAAAGTTAAACTACAGGGGTGAGTTCATTGCCAGGCTTTAAGAGTGTTTAAGGGTCATCTTCTTGGGGGTTCCACCAGTCTCTATCAGACCAGTGAACCTGTTTTATGATTTTGAGTTTTGTTCCATATTTTTCTCCCACTTTATTCAGGACCTCCTGTTGTGATCCCTTTCAGAGTGGTCAGCAGCAGTAGCATCATCTAGCTTTCTTGGTTTCAGGTTTGTGGAGGCTGGAGTTCATGTGGTCCATGAGTCTTTTAGTATAATTGTTTCTGGTGTCTTTGATTCTCTTTACTCTTCTTTGCTTTGGTCACGGAGAGACGTGTAGTTGCACCTTGCAACTTCTCTTGTTTGAATTCAGTGTACCTTGCTGTTATCTTTTCAGATGTGTGCCAGAAATAGAATTCCTTGGAAGAGACTGGTGGAGGCCACGATGAGGTCACTGTTAGTTCCCATTTCATTATGCCATTGTGTATTTGCTTGGCTTTCTTGTTTTTTATTGATTGTTTAATTTACAGATGGTCCATTGGTGCTTACTATCACCATTGTGATATTTTGTGCTGTCAATCTTCCTCTACCACTTCACTTAGCATCTCCCCTACAGATATTTTCAGAAAGGTTGTAAGTCTTTGCAAATATGTAAACTGTTTTGGCAGCTCCTCTTTTTTGACATAGGATCAGTATTTATGGATTTATTGGTTTCTCTTCAAAGACCTGAGCTCCCTCTCAGATTATGATTTTCCTTCATGACCTCCTATAACAGTAATTGAAGTTCTGACACTGCCAGCAGGTTCCTGAGTGGTGGGATAAAATAAACTGTTGGTCCATTCATAGCACAGAAATTTAAATGTCAGCTATCTTCTTCCTATGATAGTATGTAGGTATAAGAATTTTTTTTACCCCCAAGTAGTTCATTACCAAGTAGAAAGAGGAAATAGTTATAAAATAAATGTTATAAAATCTATTCCTGGGGCTTGTCTGTCCTTTGTAAGGGAGACAGAAGTAGAGAGAGAGACAAAAGACTAATTGCCCTCCCCAGTTTTCTGTTTTTTCACCTCATGTGTTCCCAGGTTTGGTGTTTTTTTTTTTTTTTTTTAAGTTCCTGGAAGTGCTAGGAAAGTCATGCCAGTTAAGTAAATTGATTTCCTTAACCCAAAATGTTCTTCTTTTTGGAGATATGTTTTATTTCAAGAGCTATTGAATTCAATCTCTTGCTTAAAAATATACGCAATAGTGGACTTAAATACACCAGTGATCGTGCAGATGACGCAGGACCTGGCAAACATGTTCACTCTATTATATATGAAGTCACCATGAGTCGTAGCTGACTCCACGGCAGTAATAACAACAACAACATGCCACAAAAAGAGGGATGCTCCCTCTCTCTCTCTCTCTTTTTTTTTTGAGAGACTCTCTGTTCATCTCTGGAGGACAACTGCCCTTAGTTCTATAGAGCCAGATCTGTTTGTTCAAATTTCCTTTTACTTAGTCACTCAATGTGTGAGTGGCTGAGAACAGCCCACAGGGGCCATTTGCCTCCAAATATCCTAGCATGAGCATGGAGAAACATAAGCTAGTGTTCTTTTCTTTTGAGAACATTCACTTTTGAGAACATTGGCAACAGACTTGACCCCAGTATTTTGTGTGGTTATGACTTTAGGGATAAATTTTTAGCAAGATTAATTTGCTTCACAGCAGTAGCACAGATAACAGAAGGAGTGCAGACTTGAGCTCTGTCAGGAGTTTATAGCTCCTGTACTGTACCTTTGTCCTCTGAGTCCACCTGTCATCTGTGTGTCACCTGAAGATAGCTGGTACTATTGGCATGTCAGAGCATTCTAACTGTTGTTATTGTATTGAGGTGGGGCTAATAAATGATGTCTGCAATTAGATATGCATTAAGTCTACCACCACCCCTTCAATTCTGACATGTATATTGCTGAAATACATAATAAATAGTAGGAGAGTTCACCTTTCTTTTATTTTTCTAAGGTCCTTATTTAATAATATTTTCTTAATTTTCAAAGTCTTTTTTTCTCTCTCTCATAATCATTACTCAAACCTTGACTTACTACTTCACTAACTCTCTCAATTCCCTTTTCTTATTCCAACACCCTCATCTCCCTCTTTCAATCATTTGGAGTAATTTGTAGTTTTATGTTTATTATATATAAAATTCCCATACACCTGCATGTTGTGTAAGAGATGCTTGTATTTTTTGAGGAATGACTCTATCCTTCACTATTAATATCAGGGAAGAAAAAAAAAATTAATTTAGAGGAGAAGGGAGACCAAGATATATTGAGCATGTGGTATATACTAGGCCTTGTTCCAGACTCTGCTCACCTTTGATTATATTGATCAAATATAAAGTGGACAGGGTGTTGAGAGGCCAGCTTCCCTAAGGTTTCTTTGTTCAGCAGAATTCACTGCTTTTAATACATATGAAATATGGACTATTGAGGGATGGAAAAAACTTCTTCATATGGATTTGCCATCATAATGGCATTTAAATGGGATGAATGACACATTAAACTGAATTCTACACATACTCCATTTAGGCAGGTTATGTGGAGTGGGATGTATTATCATTATGTGAGATCTTCACTTCAGCCACCATGGAATAGAGAGAATCTTGCTCCTTTCCTGGCCTCTTAAAGTCGACCCAAGGTTTGACCTAGGTTGAAGACACATCTGTGTGTGATACAATATTAATTCCAGACTGTAGTTAGTTCTAGATTTTTTTAGGTGTTACTTCAAATTTCTCTTTATCCACATTTCTCTGAGGGAGTATTAAATACATATAGAAATAATATTAAGTTGACTTTTAGAAGAACAGAAAGACACTTGTCGAAGAGAGGACTGTGTACGGGAGCAGTAGCTCCAGATGGATACACTATGCAGCTGACTGCTGAAGTTTGTTGTGGCTTCTGAATGGACCAGTAAATTCTAGTATGAACTTATTGTTTGTTCAGGCTTCTGGTGATGTTTTGTATAGTGTGGAGCCTTTTTCCCAGGTCAAAAATGCACATCCTGAGGGCTGCCCCAAGCTCCCTCAATGTTTTGTGGTTAGTATATTCTCAACAAGTGGAGCCAAAGCAACACTCAGAAATTAAATTGTTAAATGCATCAAGCAAGGTAGCTGTTTAAGATACATAGTAAACCCTTTGTGGGGGAGAAAAATAACTACTTAAGTGTTTATAGCAATTTCTTAGTTGATTTCTCTCCTATTCATTATCTTATTTGAACTTGACAACTTTATGAGGTGGACAGAGTAGATGTCCTCATCCTCCCTTTTTATAAAAATAAGTGGTTTATTGAGATAGATTTAGCTGTTGCAGTCACTTATGAAGAAAGAGGATGTACTTCCTACCCCAAATTTGGTTTGGATGTTGAAACTTGTAATACCATACACATACCAAGAATTCATGAGATTTGTTGCTTACATAATGGGGTTTTCTGGGGAAAGAAGGGCAGCTCACTGAGCAGGTCTAAAATGGATTGAGAGAGTAGGGAAAGGAGATGGGCTTGGGGTTTTTATGTAAGTTAGGAGATGGGGTTAAGGGGTGTGAGGGTTCCCACAAGTGGTTTATACTTCCTGCTGGTGCCAGAGAGCCACTTTTCAGCTGTAGCCACTGTTTTCAAGATGTAGCACAGAAATGGGGATGAAGCTTAAAAGATGTCAGCAGTCAAGCATCAAAAATGTAGTCAGGTTCTTATGACATTTTCATGTCATAAAATCTATGCCTTTAAAGTGTACAAATCAGTGGTTTTTAATATATTCATAGAGTTCCTTAGAAAATTGTATAGTATACATATATTATATACACTGTCTAGTTTCAGAACATTTTCATGACCTCAAAAAGAAACCCCTTATCCATTAGCAAGGAGTGCTGGTGGCGTAGTGCCTAAAGCATTTGACTGCTAACCAGAAGATTGGCAGTTCAAACCCACCAGCCACTCCTCAGGCGGAAGACGGGGCAATCTACTTCCGTAGAGATACTGTCTCAGAAACCCAAGAAGGGGTCTCTATGAGTCGGAAATGACTCAATAGCAGTGAGTTTGGTTTTTTTGGTTGGACTCATTCGCAGTCACTTCCTATTTCCTCCCCATCTTAGCCACTGACAGCCAATAATCTTTCTGTCTCTCTGGATTAGCCTGTTTTGGATATTTCATATAAATGGGATTATA
>NW_006921793.1:3866926-3867807 GCF_000298275.1 Orycteropus afer afer
AGGCTGGGATTCACAAGGTCCATTAGTCCTTTGGACTGATTGTTTCCTTGCATCTTTGATTTTCTTCACTTGTTTTTGGTCAGAGTAGGGAAAGACCGGTAGTTGCACCGGAACTAAGTTGCACTTAGATGGCTGCTCAGAAGCTTTTAAGACCCTAATCACTACTCACCAAAGTAGGATGTAGAGCTTTGTGCTTGTGGACTAAGTTATGCCAGTTGACCTTTGTATCCTCTGAGACTATTGTTCTGAGCTCCTAGGCCCAGTGACTTCTTCCTTCCAGGTGTTTGGTTATGGCTAAGAAGTTTTTATAACCTTTCCCCCATATGCTCTACTATATTCATGGATATATTTTCAGCACATATAAATACATGTGTAGAGGTAGAGGCAATAATACAATAAATACAATATCCTCTATCATACCAATAGATATTTGTGGATGTAGTCCCATTTGCTTTCCCACGCATGTTCAACTTGAATGTCTGTGTATCCACTTGTAGCTTATTGTTATTATTGTTATTGCAGGATTATGTATGTTACTTACCTTTGTTGCTTTTAACTCTTGTGTTTCTCCCAGCGTCTTCCTTTATCTTATTTTGTATTGACCTCCCCCTTATTGTATATTGCCTTTTCCTTCACCCAAGTTTATATGTGTCTACCCTCTAGTTAGTTATACTCCTTTACCCTCATACCCCTGGTAACCTTCAAAGAATGATTCTTTCTGTGTGTAAACCTTTTCTTCACTTTTTACAGTAGTAAAATAACTTGCCTCATGCAATATTTGTCATTGACTAATTTAACTCAGCATAATATCTTCTGGAAGCTTTGGTGGCATAGTGGCTAAGGCACTTGACTGCTAACCAGAAGGCTGGCGGTTCAAATCC
>NW_006921793.1:3870390-3871862 GCF_000298275.1 Orycteropus afer afer
TTATATAGTCTGGGTCCAAGCCTCTTATCAGATATATGATCTGAAAATATTTTCTGTCCTGCTCTGCATTATCTTTTCACTTTCTTGATGATGTCCTTTGAAGCATAAAAGTTTTATATATATGGGTGTGTGTGCATATATGTATATGTATATATACACATATACATATATATACACACACACACACATAATATATACACACAAACACACATACACATACACATATATATATATGATGTCCTGTTAATTTTTCCCTCTTGTTGCATCTGCTTTTGGTGCCATATCTAAGCAACCATTGCATAATCCAAGGTCATAAATATATATGCCTGTGTTTTCTTATAAGGGTTTTATAGTTTTAGCTCTGTGATAGTTAAGGTTGTATGTCATTTTGGCTGGACCATGATTCTCACTCATTTAGAAGTTATGATGTATTCATCCACCATGATGAGATCTGCCATAGTATAATCACACCTCCATGGTGACATCTGCTATGAGCAGCTAATCAGTTGAAAGGGAATTTCCTCAGAGTGTGGCCTGCTTCCAGTATCCTGGCAAAGCTTTCTGGCTTTTTGCTTGATACTTATCCTACATCTGGATCATCATCTGACCTCTGATTCTTTGTACTTGAGCCAGCAGCCTGCCCATATTGCCTGCTGATCTTGGGATTCGTTAGCCTGCACAGCCTTCGAGCCAGCAGCCGGCCATCTGACCTGGCAGTCTTGGGTTCATCAACCCAAGGTGAACAGCAGCTTTGTGAATCAGGAGAAACTTTCAGTCTGACATCTGATCCATGGACTTAGGACTTGCCAGCCTCTAGAATTTCAGGAACTATTTCCTTGAGATTGATCAATCTCTCTCTCTTTCTCTCTCTGTCTCTCTCTCTTTTTTAACTTAACTAGTTTTGCTTCTCTAGAGAACCTTGCTTAAGACAAGCTCTAATATCTAGGTCTGTGACCCATTTTGAGTTAATTTTTGTATATGTTATAGAGTAAGGTTTATCATCCTTCTTTTGAATATGGATATCTAGTTGACCTAGCACCACTTGCTGAAAAAACCATCATTGCTTTTTGAAGTTAAACAAATATATATCATGATTCATTAAGTATTTGTTGAGTGATGTTTCAGGCATGAATAGGATAGACATAAGTATGTAAATAACAGTTCAGAAAATTTACTATACTGTGAAGGTTCAGAGAAGGGTAGGTCAGTAAAGACTTGAGCAAAAGTGGAGACAACTTGAAAGATGAATAGAAGCTTGTCAGATTGGATGGATTGGCTTGAGCAAAAGGACAGAAGCATAAATAAGTTTGGGAATTATAAGTACAGTATTGTAGCAGCAGCAGAGGGACTCCGGAATATTGAGGATAAGACTAAAGAAAAATCTAGGTCTAGTTCATGAAAGGAATGTGAACTTCCCTGTTGGTAAAGGGGAACAATCCAAGGGTTCTTTGGAATTGGAGGATGATGTAATC
>NW_006921793.1:3872492-3875379 GCF_000298275.1 Orycteropus afer afer
TTTTTGGATGATGGACCCTTCTGAGAATCTGATGTGTAATTATGAATTTGTTGCCCAGGAAAATATAAAATGTACTTATGCAAAGAATTTTGTAGCTAAGAGAGTCCTTGGAATATAAGTTTAAGAACATTGCCTTTAGAGAAATTTGTTTAATATTCACTGTGTTGTGGGGAGTCTTGGCACAAATGATTAACTGCTCGAGTACTAACTGAAAGGTTGGCAGTTCAAACCCACCCAAAGGCACCTGGAAAGAAAGACCCAGCCACCTGCTTCTGAAAGGCCACAGCCTTGAAAACCCTATAAAGTGCAGCTCTAGGGTTGCCATGGTTGGAATCAACTTGATGACAACTGGATTGTTGTTTGTCTGTGTGTGTGTATGTGCTGGTGGCAGAGTGAAAGAAGGATAAATTGGTGGGGCTCGAATGGAGAGACAAAAGAGAGGCAATGAATGAATAAAGAAGAAGAATATCATTGAGGAGCTAGTTTGCCATATTGAAAGAAGATTGATTTGGAACCTTGGAGGGTAAGTTGGAAATTGGAGAGTTAGGTGTCAGTTTTAGCAGACAGAACCTGGCTTGTAAAAGGAAGTTAAGGGTGGATATTAGACTGACATTTAAAGATGTGAGAGTAAATAAGATCTCCAAATTGAAATATATACTTTAGGTGGCTGAAGTGGTTGCCAATAGATACCATCTACCTATTCGTGTCCTCTCAAGAAATTCACGGTGATGATTATTTGTTTTAGACCAGGCAAGATCATTTTGGTGCAGAAAAATCAGTGAAACCAAATACACATTTTGAACTGATCATTCTGACCTGTTTCTATTAGCATGGCATCACTTTTTGGCCTTGTTGAATCCTTTCCTCTTAGTATTTTATTTTTTCTTGCTTACTAATTAGGTTGGTTAGAAAATGACTAATGTTTAAAAATGATACATGTTGTTTAAATGCTTATTTATTTATGTCTAGGAAACAATTCTTTTTTTCTCTCACTGATTGACTGCTCAGAAATAGTCTCATTTCTCCTGTTGTTTTTAATATACCAACTTAAGGTTTAAAAGTAAATCAAACAGAATTTGCCAGTGGCTTAAACTTTGCTTGGTTAGTATTGGTGATCTTTTGTAAAGTTCAGACAAAGTATTTTGTATTTCAAATAATATTCCCTAGCTTTCTGTAAAGATTACAGCTTCGGAAACCCTGTGGAGCAGTTTTATTCTGTCCTGTAGGGTCACTATTGACTGAGTGACAATGGGTTTTGTTTTGTTTGGGTAATAATAAATTAAGGTATTAGGGTGGTTGTGGTGTAGTAAATTACCTGGTATGGCTTTTCTAGCCATAAGTCTTTGTAAACTCCATGGTGGAATTTGCTGTGAGAAACTGAGTAGCTTCTGATTCTTAAAATCATCCACCTGGGATATTTCTGTTGGGAGTGGCACAAAGCAATGTTCTGGGAAGTTCACTCTCTCTCAGGTGCTTAGAATTCTGATGTTATGATTGGCTAGTTTGGCCACTCTGCCAGGCTCAAAAGGAGGCCTCCTAGAGGCAGAACTCTGTCTGACTGCTGGCTGAGAAGGATGTGCTGCTGAAAGAAACATGCTCCTGAGAGACACAGGCTGCTGAGAGAGAGATGCAAGAGATGGGCATTCCTGAGAGAGACACCAAGAGACATGCACTGCTGGAAGAGAGACTGTGAGAGACTGTTGGTTGAAAGACGGCGGGCTGAGAGAGACTGAGCGTTGTTCCTGAACTTGAAGCCTGGTGCTTCCTTATTAAACACCATAATCTGTGAGTTCTGTGTGGCCCCTGCAGCCAATTATTGAACCCAGCAGAAAGGTGGTGGATGCTGAGGGAGGAACAGTTGGTGTCAGGGTTGGTGAAAGGAGGGAGGCAGCATATCTGGCCTTGCAGGAATAGGCCTTGGGCTACTGATGGTGATCCTGTCTTCCTCTTGTGGCGTTAAAAGAGTTCAGAAGATGTGGCCTCCCTGCCCCTTTGGCAGTGGTGTAAACAGTTTACACTCTGTTGGTAGCCAAAGATTAGTGGCTTGAACCTACTTGGTGACACTGGGAAAAAAGGCTTGGTGATTTGTTTTAAAAAACTGTTGTTGTTGTTAGTTACTATTGATCCGATTTTGACTCAATGGTGACCCCACATGTGCAGAGTAGAACTGTTCCATAGGATGTCCAAGGCTGTGACCTTTTGGAAGCAGATCTCCAGATCTGTCTTCTGAGGCATCTCTAAGTGGTTTCAAACCACCAAACTTTCGGTTAATATTTGAGCACTTAACCGCTTGCCCCACAGGGACTTTTTTTAGTTAAGAACCCTATGGAGCAGTTCTACTCTGTAACACATGAAGTCACCATGAGTCTGAATCAACTTGATAGCATGAGACAACAACAGTAACAAATTAATTTAAAATTTTTAGGTACTATCTTTATTTAAAAAGTTTTCCCTATGGTATAGGTATTAGGTTATCTGATTGATTTTCTGAATTCTCAATGCAGACAATTTATCCTGTATGTTTAGTGTTGTAAAGTATCCAACATTCAATTTCTATGTAGATGAGTTTCCTGTTGTCTTATTTATCCCCTAGCGTTGATACCACATGGAAACTTAGATCTTCTGATGTTGGAACTTGGGTGTAGTCTTGAACTGTATAGCTCTATTTAAACAGAATTTCTGTTCTGAAGCAGAATGCTCTAGACCACAGAGTCACTCTCTTTTGTGCATGTGAGCCAGTAGCATCACTCTTTTGATCTCAGGTGGCTATTAGATATACTAGGAGCTCTGGTAGCATAATGCCTAAGGCACTTGACTGCTAACCAGAAGGCTGGCGGTTCAAACCCACCAGCCACTCCTCGGAAGGAAGGTTGGGCAATCCTACTTC
>NW_006921793.1:3875806-3883757 GCF_000298275.1 Orycteropus afer afer
TCATTAATTCTGACTTTGAAATTTATAGATGTAAAATGAAAATCATCTGTTGCCTTGTGAAATATGGAATCATATCAGAATAGACTTATAGGAGCAAAGACTTTTTCTAGATGCATTTTGTGGCTGGGAGGGTTTTCCTTGTATGTCCATCACGGTCTTATATAGTTAGCTTTTCATTTTTTAAGGAAGGAAAACGGCAAGAGTCAGCCTGTATTATTTCAACCACAAGCTTCCCCATTAGTCATTCCCAAAGATTCACATAAGATGTAGTATAACGTTCCTGAGTTCAGTCTGCAACAGAGAGACCTGGGTTACTTATGCACTGAAGATAATAAGTGTGTTGGCTGTAGGACTTGAGCATGTATTAATATTGCATACTGGAGTGCTGCTTCAGAAAGCATTATGTACAACCGAACAGGTCACCCTATAGCCATGTTCTCATGGATGAATCTTTTTAGCAGTAGACACTTGCTAGCCATCTTTAGCAAAGAAAGAGTGGACATGGGTAGGAGTCAAGATCGACCTAGCAGTTTTATGTTCTCTTGTGGTTTGCTGTCAGCAAGCTGTTACCCATACATGCAAAAGGTTGTTTGAAGTGGGCTTTCCTGTGTTTCCATAGCAGCAGTCATCTTAATGATTTCACTCGTTTTTGGATTTTTTTTTTTTCTTCTCTATTCTCGCTGATGCAGGATTAAACAAACAGCATATTTAGGTCAGGGAAAGAGATGTTTGCTAATATAAATGCTAGGCTAAGCATTCTGGGAGAGTGATTTCTTGCAGCAGATGAACATTCTTTGTGCCTTCCAGCAGCATCTGCAGCAGGGTGGCTGTCTGGCACTGTCTTTTTCATTTTGGACAGGTTCTGAGACTCAGAACAATCCCAAGCAAATCACTGGAGCCGACAGTTTTCCAGTAACCACATGTAAACCTTCTGCGTGTTTGGGCTTTGGAATTAGCAGTGAAGCTATCTATTGGAAAAATGGTACTTTAAAGATTTTGGTGCATCTAAGGTGTGTCATCTTGTTTTTGCACCACCCCTCCTGTCTTACACTCAGAGCCTGGATTTTTGTCAAGGCTATCGGGATGGAGCTCAGAGCTTCCTTCTGTTACGGGTACCAGTAACTGCTTGTCTTGAAGATGGTACAGTGGGAGACTGTTTCTGAAGAGCCACGGAAGATGATGTGGAAATGGAATAGAGATTGCTAGAAATCTGAACATCCACACCTTGGGGATGGGTTGCAGTACTAGTGTAATTCTGTTTAAAGGCATCCACACTGTTTTTGAAAGGAACTGTGCTTATATGTGCAAACAGCAAGCAGAGAATAATGTCCTTGAGTATACAGCATCCAATTGGACAAAAGAAGATTCAGAGCTCTTGATCTCTTCCTCTCTGGTAAATATTGTCTTGTTAATTAACAAGTAGTTTACTAGTGTTTGAATAAACTAGTCTTTACTTATAAAGCAAATACCTTTATGTGTTTATTTCAGTGTACTTATACATGTGTAGTCATTGTGTAGAAATGGGGAATTTATGGACTGGAGTTTAAATTATTAGGTGCCTGTTTGTATGTTTCAGAATGCCATGTATTAATCAAAGATAAATACATACAGAAGAAGGAGCTTGAGTAAGACATTTTATTGCAGAATAGTTTTTTTTTTTAAGTTAGCTTTATGAACTTACACAATCTCTACATGGTTCCAGAAATATTACTTAGCAAAGGGTGTAGTTAAGATATCGTATATTTGAACTCTGTACCAGGATGGTGAATTATTCAGTCCCTTTTACTTGGCTGGATTTTTCTTACTAATGGCTTGAGGTCAGTCAGTACTACCATTCAGGGGGAGCATGAAAGAAAGCATGAAAGAAAACTGTTAGGGGGAATGAGAAAAACCTTTATAGTATTTTTCTTTTAATAAAAACCCAAGTATTTGTAATGTTTTTGGATGATGCATCTCGAGCGTAAAAGGAAGCTTAATAGGACATGACACTTGTGGGTTCTCTCCTGCATTTACCTTACACAAGGGGGTGTGCAATCACAGATGGGTGTGCCTCCTGATGGCCTTCTCACAAGTAGCAGGCTTCTGAGGAAGGTACATATTGCTCGCCTCCTCCTTCAGGATGCTTTGCCTTTTTCCCTTCTGTTCTTATTGCCATTTTTGTCAAAATGAGTGGGGAATAATAAATGTGAGAGTTTTTTTGTGTGAGTCTTGCCAGCAGCCCCTGCATACAGCAGCACTGCATGCGGAAACCCTGAAACCTTTCCTTGTTGTGAGTGTTAGTGTGTCCTGTGCACCTGGAGATGGGATAGGAATGCCTCAACCTTGCAGCAGCCCATATAGAGGATATATTTTGAGGAGGGACTTGTGAGATGTTAGCACTTAAAATCCTCAGGAAAAAGAAAAGAGGGAGAGCATCATTCAAAGCATCAGATGCATTTTGGAATCAGTATTATATGTGGGTATATTCTTAAGTGGTGCTATATTAACTGTTGAATATTTTAAAGTCTCATGTATTTTAGATCATGCTTTTGAGAGTAACTTGAATCAAAGATTAGAAGGACTAGCTCATAATGGCATTCTGTCCCATTAGACAGTGCAGTCCATAACCCTGATAGCCCTGAGCATCTACATGAGGCACTAATTGCAATGCCTCTTACAAGCTACAAGCTTCTACCTCCTCAGGCCAAATTGAATTGTCTTTGGTTAACTTGTCTTTGAGACATGATGCTTATTTTTATTTTATTTTGGAATCATACCCTTTTGGGGCTTTGTTGGAGTTCTGGGACTGGGTTTCAGAAACACTACTCTCATGCATGGTGTCTCATGCTCTCTGCCTGCCACTTCCTGCACCAGGAGCAAAGGAAGATGACATCACTGTATGTGCATGTGATAAAAGTACTGCTATATGGAAAGAATGGGTCTTCCTACTTCTGTCCCTAGTTTCCATGGTTTTGTCACGTACCAGCAAGAACCGCCCTTTGAAAAGGAAAGATATCCTTGTCATGCCTCTGCTCACAACCCTTCAGTAGTGCATAGCCAAATCCAGAATCCTTCCCATGGCCTCATAAAACTCTCCGCCTCTGGCCCTAGCCCTCCACCATCCCCCTCCATTTTCTTCTCTCTTTCTCTTTTCTTCTTTCCTTACTTTGTGGTAGCCACACAGACTGCCTTGCTCTTCTCTCTTCCTGGAACAGTCTTTACTTATATATTTATACTGTTCATTCCCTGATCTCTTTCAGGTCTTTGCTCCTATGTTTCTTTCTCAGTGAGGTTTCTTTGACCACCTTGCTTAATCTTCCAACACCCTCAGCATGCCCTTCCTGCTTCCATGCATAAAAAAACCCAGTCCCATCGAGTCAATTCCTACTCACAGTGACCCTGTAGGAGAAAGCGGAACTGCTCCCTAGGATTTCCAAGGCTGCAGTCTTTACAGAAGCAGACTGCCACCACATCTTTCCCCTGCAGAGCAGCTGGTGGTTTCAAACCACCAACTTTTTAGTTAGCAGCTGAGTGCTTAACTGCTAAATCACCAGGGCTCCTACCGTGTCATGGTTTCTTTATGGTATTTATCTGACATACTGTTACTCAAGAATATTGGCATAAGTATAGGCATTTAGCTGCTAACGAAAGGTCGGGTGGTTGAAACCCACCAGCTGCTCTGTGGGAGATAGAGGAGGCAGTCTGCTGCCATAAAGATTACAGACTTGGAAACCCTATGCGGCAGTTCTACTCTGTCCCATAGAACTGCTATGAGTTAGAATCGACTTGATGACAACAGATTTGGTTTGGTTTTTTAATACTAACAGTAGTACTAAAAAGTGTAGTTATAGCAATAAGTATAACAAAAATAAGTTTTATGATGGCAGGGGTTCTTGTCTGTTTTATTCATCAGTCTGTCTCTAACAACTAGAACAGTGCCTGGTTCATAGTAAATAGTTATTGGAGTGAGTTCAGATGAAATAGTTCCATTGTCCTGAACTTGAAGAACCTAGCCAATAGCTGCTGAGAAGATAGATTATGTTGTTGTTGTTGTTGTTGTTTGCCGTCGAGTCGGCCCCCACTCATAGCTATTATAATCACTATCATATCAATATAATATGTGTGTGTGTGTGTGTGTGTATCTATAGCTATCTATCTCTCTATCTCTCTATCTATAGTTTCACCTACACAATTACTGGCTCATCTTTAGTAATCTCTCCCAGCTTCTTAACCCATTCAGCTTTCTAGGATTACACTTAGTAGCCTTTTTGTCCTGGTGCTATATTGGTGAATTATGTGGTTCAAAACTAAATGTTCCTTGGGTTTGCTATGGCCACATTGACAATTGATTGTTCTTTCTTTGGATATATGTAGCCTAGCTATATTGGGCCCTATTCTGTGGTATAAGAATTTGGTGATCTTATTGTCCTTTGAGGAGCTCTGGTGGTGCAGTACCTAAGACATTTGAAGGTTGGCAGTTCAAACCCAGCAGCTGCTCTGCAGAAGGAAGATGGGGCAATCTTCTGTAAAGATTTACCGTCTCAGGAACTCAATGCGGGTCAATAGGAGTTGGAATCGACTCGATGGCAGTAGTTTTATTGTCCTTTGAGAGTCCTTGAGGGGTACAAATGATTAATGTGCTCAATTGCTAACAGAAAGTTTAGAGATTCTATTCTACCCAGAGGCACTTAGAAGAAAAGTGTGGCAAACTTCTTCCAAAAAAATCAGCCACTGTGAGCTCTATGGAGTACAATTGTACTCTGATATGCATGGAGTCACCATGAGTTGGTTGGAGTTAACCCAGTGGCGACTTTTTTATTCATTTATTCATTCATTCATTAATAATTAATTCATTTTCTTTTAGTTTGAGCCACTCATACCTTTAAGGGAGCCCTGTCCACTGGTACTACTTTGGGGTATCTTCATGCAAATGGTACTGACCTCTTCAGGCACATGTGGATTTTTGTCAGGCTCTTCAGCCTTGGTGGGAGGGTGATTGTGCCACCTCTAGGTCAGGTGACTGTTCTAGCCTATGGATCTGTCTTAACTGTAAGAGCTGTACTTCACCTTCTCCTCATAGAGTATGACCTCTGCTTTAGCCATATAGTACTTAGCAAACCTCTGTAGAGGGACAGTAATATTCACAAAGGATAGCCTGAAGGGCTTGAGGTCCACTGTTCTTTTCAGGACTTTACATATCTTAAGTAACTTCCCATCAGTCACAGACTCATGTGCCTAGACTGCCTCATTTTGGCTTCAGTGAAATTTCTTCTCCTTAATGGAGCTTTGGTGTTTTTTTCTTGGCTGACATTGAAGGACATCATAAGAAACATCCTTGTGAAAGTGACATCTACTATAAGGATGTTGTTGATGGCATTGCTCATTTAGTTTTAGGAGATAATATAGTATAGTTGCTAAGAGTGTGACTCTGGAGACAACCTTGGGGTTTGAATCCCAGAACTACAATGTAATAGCTGTGTGACTTCGGGTGATTTACTTTACGGTTCCATTTTTCAGTTTCCTTATCTGTTGTGTGGGTAATAGCAGTGCCTTCCTCATAGAATTATTAAATGAGTGAATATGGCTAAAGCTCTTCAGACAATGTCTAGCATGTAAGTGCTAAATGCTAGCTATTGTTATCATTATTTCTGTTTTTTTTTAGCATCTCCTTTAGGAGGAACCCTGGAAAAAATTTCTTCTCTCAGTATTGGGACTGTTTATGCTTTTCCTGAGCAACTACTTTGTTTCTATTATATATATATGTTGTGTTTCATGTAACTCATCTCAGCCACCTTTTAAGTGGAGTGTTAGAAAAACTTAATTCCAAACGCATGACCCAATCTTTCAAAAAAAATTTTTTAAAAATATTATCCTTAAATTTTGTACCTTCTTTGTTTTCCTATGTTGTTGTTATTGCTGTTGAGTTGGACCCGACCCATAGCGACCCCTCCTGGCGTTTCCGAGGCGGGATCACTACGGAAGTAGATTGCCCAACCTTCCTTCCGAGGAGTGGCTGGTGGGTTTGAACCTCCAGCCTTCTGGTTAGCAGTCAGGTGCCTTAGGCACTACACTACCAGAGCTCCTTTGTTTTCCTATATTATTTTATGACTGTCTGGTTTTCCTCATCTGCTTATTAAAATACTTTTTAATCTTATTTTATATATATTTATGCAAATCACCTTAAATCCTTTAGGAATAAGGCAGGGTATAAATTAATAAGCAAATAGAAAACTATACAGTGAGGAATAGCCTTCTTATCATTAAGGATGACTGAAATAAAACACAAATGCTGTGAGTACAGATTGTGGCTTTGTATAAGACTGCACTTGTGTACTCTGTTTTAGAAAGGTTCTTTTATATTTAAATGGAACAAATCATCCCCATGGTGGGCAAGGGCCCAGGAAAAATGTGTTTATATAGCAATTGAAGACTGACTGTGAATTTCAAGTATTAGAAAAAGATCAGTTGCCATTGAGTTGATTCTGACCGGTAGCCGTCCCACGTGTATCAGCGTAGAACTGTGCTTCACAGGGTTTTCAGTGGCTGTTTTTTTAGAAGTAGATGGCCAGGCTTTTCCTTCCAGGTACTTCTGGATGGACTCAAACCTCCACCCTTTTGGTTACCAGTGGGGCACTTAAACCATTTGTACTACCCAGGGACTCCAAATTTCCAGTATACCAGATTTAAATTTTTACTAGTAATTCTACCACAGTGGACCAAGTTGGCAGAGAGTTTATTTCTAAGAATAGATTTTTCTTAAAGGATTTCCCTTTTCTAATGAATTGAATTTATTGTTCAACTCATTCAAGAAATGATCTTGAATGCTTATTTGTGCATAAGCTTATTAGGCATACCGAAATGATTAGGAAGGTCACATTCCAGTCCAGAAGACTGACATACAGGGATGAACAGGAAATTATCAGAGGACAGAGGAAGCCACAGCTCAGCCTGGGGACTCTCCAGGAAGACAGGATTCTTGAACCAAAAGGCCCTGTAAATTCCATTTTTCCTTTTGTGATGGGCCCAGTCTTTAGTCATTAGGACTTGACCTATTTTACTCATAGCTAGTAATACAACATTCCATTTTCTTAATGTTTCTGTGGCAAAATTAAGGAGTTGTTGAATTATTCTGTAACACGTTCTGGTTTTGCCTAATTATACTGATGTGGAAGAGGTTGCTCATTTATCATAATCTTGACAGCAACTAGGTTCTGTCTTGACTTTTTAACTGTAGCTTATAGCATAGGATCCAAATGGGTAATTTCATCGGGTTCTTAAGGGACTCCATTTAACCTGGTACATGAGGGGAGAAATCCTTAATGTGACCTATTACATTCTTGAATTTGTATTCATGACAATCTTCTGGTAGCAGAAGTACGAGCAAACTCCTAAATGCTAGCTGTAGTGTATTGGAAGGTCTGAAGACTATGGAGCAGGATATAGTTGATAAACAGAGAAAGATTACCTGTTGACTTTAATTCTAACAGTAATTCTAATAACAGTTAGCATTACAGGGAGTGACTCTCCAAGTTTTGCAGTTTAGAAGTGGGAGGAAGCTAAATGAAAGAAGTATCCTATTAAATTAGAACTGTAACTGGAAAAAAAAAGTTGATTCTTCCTTTAAAAAGAGAAAATCCCTTTGTGTTCATTTGTAATTTGTAATGAAACTTTGGAAATATTCTATTTATCTCAACTGCAGTAAACGTAGCCCAATATTATTTTTCAGATAGTGGCAATAAGGGCTTTTGTTGTTGTAGTTGTTGTTATGTGCTGTCGAGTCGGACCGACTCATTGCGACCCCTCCTTGAGGAGCTCTGGTAGCATAGTGGCTAAGGCACTTGACTGCTAACCAGATGGCTGGTGGTTCAAACCCATCAGCCACTCCTCGGAAGGAAGATGGGGCAATCTACTTCTGTAGTGATACTGCCTCGGAAACCCAAGGAGGGGTCGCTATGAGTTGGGTCCGACTTGA
>NW_006921793.1:3884427-3895989 GCF_000298275.1 Orycteropus afer afer
TTTTTTTTTTTTTTTTTAATGTTACTATTAACTGAACCACAGATCTTATACAGTTTTTATTAATTGTTCCACTGATACCTTTTTCTGGTTTAGAATTCAGTCCAGGATCCTACATTACATTTAGTTACCACATGCCATTGTTGTTATTTTTAGTTGCTATTGAGTTGATTCTGATTGATGGTGACCCCCAGGGTACAAAGTAGAACTGTGCACTATAGGGTTTTCAAGGCTGTGACCTATTGGAAGCAGATTGCCAGATGTCATTTTAGAGGTGCCTCTGGGTAGGTTTGAACCACCAACCTTTTGGTTAGTAGCCCAGTGCTTACCATTTGCACCATTCAGTGACTGTTGTTGTTGTTGTTATGTGCCGTTAAGTCGGACGCGACTCATAGCGACCCCCTCCTTGGGTTTCCGAGGCAGTATCACTACGGAAATAGATTGTCCCATCTTCCTTCGAGGAGTGGCTGGTGGTTTGAACCGCCAGCCTTCTGGTTAGGAGTCAAGCACCTTAGGCACTACGCTACCAGTAACTATTTAGTCTCCTCCAATCTGGGGAAGTTCTTCAGTTTTATATTTGTTTGTTTTTCCACCTGTCTTTCATGACCTTGACACTTTTGAGGAGTACTGGCCACTTAGAAGGTGTCTTATTTAGGTTTATCCAATGTTTCCTCATGATTAAATTCAGTATGCCATCTTGGCAAAAATACTACAGAAGTGATAATTGTGCCTTTTTCATTGCTTCTTCTGAAGAGGCATATGATGTTGTAATGTCTCGTTATCTGGTGGTGTTAATGTTTCCAGTTTTCACTTTTACAAATAAAGCTGCTATAAAAATTCTTATACAGGGCTTTTGGTGGACATCTATTTCCTGTTCTCTTGGATAAATACCCGAATGTAGAATTGCTTGCTAGGTCATGTAAGAAATGTATGCTCAGCTTTGTATAAAACTGCCAGTGGTTCCCCACAGTGGTCATGGTGGTGATGTTAGGTGCCGTTGAGTCAGCTCCAACTCAAAATGACCCTGTGTACAATAGAACAAAACACTACCTGGTCCTATGCTAGCTCCATAATCCTTGCTTATACCCGAGCTCATTGTTGCAGCCACTGTGTCATTCCATTTCATTGAGGGCCTTCCCCTTCTTCGCTGACTCTCCACTTTACTAAGCATGAGATCCTTCTTCAAGGAATGGTGCCTTCTGACAACATGACCAAAGTAGGTGAGAATGAAGTCTGGCCATTCTTGCTTCCAAGGAGCATTCTGGCTGCACTTCTTCCAGGACAGATTTGTTCATTCTTTTGGCAGTCCATGGCACTTTCACTATTCTTCCACAACACTACAACTCAAAAGTGTCAACTCTTTTGTGCTCTTTCTTGTTCATTGTCCAGCTCTCACACACACATAAGACAATTGAAAATACCGTGGCTTGGGTTAAGCGCACCTTAGTCTTCAAGGAGACATCTTTACTCTTCAGCACATGAAAGAGGTCTTTTTGCAGCAGATTTGCCCAGTGTAATATGTCTTCTGATATCTTGACTGCTGCTTCCATTGGTGTTGATTGTGGAACCTAGTAATATAAAATCTTTGACAACTTCAGTCTTTTCTCCAATTATTGTGATGCTCCTTATTGGTCCAATTGTGAATATTTTTATTTTCTTTGTGTTGAGATCTAATCCATACTGCAGACTGAAGTCTAATCTTCATCAGTAAATGCTTCAAGTCATCCTCACTTTCAGCAAGCAAATTGTGTCATCTGCATATCTCAGGTTGTTAATGAGTCTTCCTCCAATCCTGATGCCATGTTCTTCTTCGTATAGTCCAGCTTCTCAGATTATTTGTTCAGCATATAGATGGAATAAGTATGGTGAAGGGATACAACCCTCATGCACTTTCTTCCCAATTTTAAACCATACAGTATCCCCTTGTTCTGTTTGAACGACAGTCTCCTGGTCTATGTACAGGTTCCTGATGAGCACAATCAAGTGTTCTGGACTTCCCATTCTTCTCAATAATTTGTTATGATCCACACAATCAAATGCTTTTACAGTCAATAAAACTCAAGTAAACATTTTTCTGGTATTCTTTGCTTTCAACCATAATCTATCTGATACCAGCAATGATACACCTTGTTCCACATCCTTTTCTGAATGCAGCTTGCATTTCTGGAAGTTCTCTGTCAATACACTTCTGCAGCCGTTTTTGAATTATCTTCAGCAAGATTTTACTTGTGTGTGATATTAGTGATATTATTTGATAATTTCCACATTGTGTGGGATCATCTTTCTTTGGAATGGGTACAAATAAGGATCTTTTCCAGTCAGTTGTCCAGGTAGCTGACTTCCAAATTTCTTGGCCAAACCAAGGTGAGTGCTTCTAGTGTGGTATTCATTTGTTGAAACATCTCAATGGGTATTCCATAAATTCCTGGAGCCTCGTTCTTTGCCAATTCCTTCAGTGCAACTTTGACTTCTTCCTTCAATACCTTGATTCTTGATCATATGCCCCCTCCTGAAATAGATCAACATCAATCAATTCTTTTTGATACAGTGACTCTGTGTATTCCTTCCATCTTCTTTTGATGTTTCCTGCATCAGTCAATATATTGCCCATAGAATCTTTAAATATTGCAACTCGAGGCTTGAATTTTTTCTTCAGTTCTTTCAGCCTAAGAAATGCTGAGCAATTTCTTTCCTTTTGGTTTTCTAACTCCAGGTCTTTGCACATTTCATTATAATAATTGGCTTTGTCTTCTCAGGCTGCTCTTTGAAATCTTCGGTTCAGCTCTTTTATCTTGTCATTTCTTCCATTTGCTTTAGCTACTCTCCATTCAAGGGTAAATTTCAGAGTCTCTTCCGACATCCATTTTGGTCTTCCTTTCCTGTCTTTTTAATGACCTTTTGCCTTCTTTATGGATGATGTTCTTGATGTCATCCCACAATTCCTATGGTTTCAGTCATTGGTGTTCAATGTATCAAATCTATTTTTTAGATGGTCTCTAAATTCAGGAGGGATGTAATTAAGGTCATATTTTGGCTCTCATGGACTTGTGTTAATTGTCTTCAGCTTCAACTTGAGAACTTGCATATGAGCAACTGATGATCTGTTCCACAGTCAGCTCCTGGCCTTGGTTTGGCTGAAGATATTGAGCTTCTCCATCACCTCTTTCCACAGATGTAATCAATCTGATTCCTGTGTACTCCATCTGGTGAAGTCCATGTGAAAAAACGTATTTGCAATGAATAAGTCGTTGGTCTTGCAAAATTCTATCATGTGATCTCCAGTGCTATTTCTATCACCAAGGTTATATTTTCCAACTACTAGTGATTCTTCTTTGTTCCAACTTTTGCATTTCATTCACCAGTGATAATCAGCACATCTTGATTTATGTTTGGTAATTTCAGACTGCAGAAGTTGGTAAAAATCTTCAATTTCCTCATTTTTGGCTTTGGTGGTTGGTGTATAAATTTGAATAATAGTTGTATTAACTAGTCTTCCTTGTCAAAAAATCAAGCTCACTGCCATTGAATTGGTTCCAACTCATAGCAACCCCTCCTTGGGTTTCTGAGGAGGTATCTCTATGGAAATAGATTGCCCAGGCTTCCTTCTAAGGACTGGTTGGTGGGTTTGAACCGCCAGCCTTCTGGTTAGCAAGCAAATACCTTAGACACTACACCACTAGAGGTCTTCCTTGTATGAGTATGGATATTAACCTATCACTGACAGCATTGTACTTCAGGATAGATCTTGAAACATTCTTTGTGATGATGAATGCCATACCATTCCTCTTCAATTTGTCATTACTGGTGTAGTAGATCATATGGTTGTCTGATTCAAAAGGGCCCAAACCAGTCCATTTCAGCTCACTAATGCCTACCCAGCATATCGCTCTTTATGTGTTGCATTTCATATTTGACAACTTTCAATTTTCCTTTCAAACTTTGTACATGCCATGTTCTGATTATTAATGGATGTTTGCAGCTGTTTCTTCTATTTTGAGTCATGCCAACATCAGCAAATGGAGGCCCTGAAAGCTTTACTCCATCCACATCATTAAGGTCGGCTCTACTCTGAGGAGGCAGCTCTTCCCCAGTTGTATTTTGAGTGCCTTCTGACCTGAGGGGCTCATCTTTCGGCACTTTATCAGACAGCGTTTCAGGGCTATTCATAAAGTAATCCAGTAATATATCAGTCAGTGTTTCACTGCTATTTATAAGATTTTTCACTGGCCAGTTCTTTGAGAAGTGGCTGGCCCTTCCTTCTTCCGAGCCTGTCTTACTCTGGAAGCTCCGCTGAAACCAGTCCACCGTAGGTGACCCTGTTGATATTTGAAATACTGCTGGCATAGCCTCTAGCCTCACAGCAACACACAAACTACCACAGTATGACAAACTGACAGACAAGTGGTAGTTCCAAAGTGTTTGGACCATTTTACACTCTCATCAACAATACAGGAGTATCCTGTTCTCTGCATCCTTTCAAACACTTAGCATGGTCAGTCTCTTTAATTTTAGCCATCCTTGTGGCTGTGTAATAATATTTTATGGTGGTCTTTCTGTGTATTTCACTGATAACTAATAATATTGAGCATCTTTTCATGTTCTAGATACAAGTTCTTTGTCATATTAGGTGTTGTGAATATATTCTCCCAACTTGTGGCTTGCCTGCTTATTTTATTTTAGTTTTTGACAAGCAGAAGTTTTAAATTGTAATTGAAGTCCATTTTACAGATTTTCTAAAAGGCTATAGATATTGCTTTCTGTGTCCTTTCTAAAAAATATTTGCCATTGTTTTATTTAGGAATCTTCAGAAATCTCCCATATTTCCTTTAATAACTGATTTAGAGCTTTTATTGATTATTTTATCTAAGACTCTTTGAAAATTGTTTATAGGTTACTTTTGTGACATCTTGGAATAATGTAGCTATAATTTTACCCATCATACAATTAATACTTAGTCTTTTTATTGTCTTTCCCCCTTAAGACTTTGAAGTTTTTCATGGTTCTGCTATTACAAAATTTGGGAAACTTGTTCAGCATGTTCTCAGCCCTATACTGTATAGAATCTATCAAATTACTTTGGTCTTTCCAGGCTGAACAATCTTTCCTAACTTAAAAACCTATTGGTTATGAAAGTCCTTTGATTTATTATATACTTATTTAGCAAGCATTGATTGAATATGTGTGCTGTGCAGAGAATGAAGTTGAAGGCAGTAGGAGCTCTGTGTCAGAAGAGCCCTCACGCCTGCTTGTGCTTACATGGGCATCTGTTTGAGAGTGGGGATGGGTGGAATGTGGTGGAAGTAGGAGAAGTGGTAAAATAAATGATAAGTGTTATGTGATTAATGTTATGTGTAATACCTATCAGCTTGAGGCAGTTAGGAAAAGTGAAAGCTGGGTCTTTCAGTTGTTCTCTCATAACTTTATCTTGCTCTGCTGTATCTATCTTGAGATGTAAGGGAAGCATGAGACTCTGGCTTTATAGGCAGACTATAGTTTCTATTTTATTTCTAATATCCTTCCTAGTGATGCCGAGTGAATTTTATTGTCTGTTCAACCACAACAATAAACTGGGCTGATGTTTTCCAGGAACAGTCTGCTCTGACTCCTAGATCCATTTCCTGTATCTAACTGAAGTTGCACTGCTCTTTTGATGGTACTTTGTGTGACTGCAGCCAAA
This sequence comes from Orycteropus afer afer, assembly GCF_000298275.1. Lineage (NCBI taxonomy): Eukaryota > Metazoa > Chordata > Mammalia > Tubulidentata > Orycteropodidae > Orycteropus > Orycteropus afer. The sequence continues at coordinate 3,890,102 of NW_006921793.1, forward strand.
GCAAGCTAATTAGAGAACAGGATCATTCCCTGATGCTTTCCTAAAATGTCTCTCTTCCTTATCAGTGAGATTTATTTATTTTAACATATATGCAATAATAAAGTGGTAAACACTTATTGGAGAAATTAAACATTCCATGTTCACTATACACATATAACCACTGAGTTAACATTTAAAGGCAAACTCTTCCAGAATTTCCCATACATGTAGTGCTGTTCATAAAAAATAAATAACATGTATAACAAGAAGGTTGTTGAGTAGTCTTATAAGTCATTTTAAAAAGACCACAGTGTATCACAAGCATTTTTCCAGGTCAATACATTTACATCTGTCTCATTTTTTTTAAGCTTCTTAACATGATTTGGGTGGAAGTTTACATAGCAGATTCATTTTCCATTCAGCTGCTCATACACATTTTGTGACATTGATTGTGATCCCCACAGTGTAACAGCTCTCTTCCCACTTCCTCCCTGTGGTTACTTTTCCCTTTGTCTTTTCCTGTGCATTGTGCCTTCTAAGCTTTCTTCCTGCCCAAATGCTGTCCTTCTCATCTCCCATGATTGATTGCTAAGGAATGTACTTCCCTGCTCAGCTCCTAGCGTGTTTATTTTTTGGCTGAAAATCAAGCCATGGGAGTGAGTTCAGTTCCAGGCCTGAAGGGTGCCTAGGGGCTATAGTCTCAGGGGTTTTACCAGTCTCTATAGTAAGCCTGGTCTTTTTTATGTTTTTGAGTTTTGTTCCACATTTTTCCCCCATTCTGTGCAGAATCTCCAATTTTGATCCCTTTCTGAGTAGTTGGCATTGATAGTTGGGCACCATCTAGTTCTGGTCTAATGGTTGTGTAGGGTGAGGTTTCCATGGTCCCCTGGTCCTTTCAACTAATTTTTTCGATGCATCTCTGATTTTCTTCAATCTTTTTTACTCCAAATGAGCAAAGACCAGTAGTTGCATTTCTGATGGCCTCTCACAGCTTTTATTCACCAAAGTAGGATGTAGAACAGTGTTTTTGTTTACTATTTTGTGCCATTTGAGCTTGATGTCCCCTGTGACCATGGTCCTGAGCCCACAGGCCGAGCTACTCACCCTCTCAAGGTGCTTGAGGTCATGGGTATATTCCTGTTTGCCTACCCATACCTGATCATCTTACCTGACTACCTATGTATGCACCTGTAGATTAATGTTTATTATTGCTGATAATGCAGTATTGCGTATGTAATAGTGTTTACCTTTGTTGGCTGTGTCTCTTGCCCACCTCTCTGTCTTCCTTTTCCTTAGTGATATTATGCTGGTCACACACTTTTGCTATATTGTCTTTCCTTTCACTCAAATAAATCAACACCTGTTTCTTACCTAGCTAGCAGTTTTCTCTTCTCTACTGTCCCATCTCTGGTAATGAACATAGAAGGTTTCTTTCCATGTATAAACCTTTACTTAACTTTATAATTATGGTCTCGTACAATATTTGTCCTTCTGTGATTGACTTACTTCACCCAGTGCAATGCCCTCCACATTCACCTACCTTATGAGGTATTTTAAAGATTCTTCATTATTCTTTAATGATGCGTAGTATTCCATTGTGTGTATGTTCCACAGGTTTGTTATTCATTCATCTGTTGATGGGCACTTAGACTGTTTCCATCTCTTTGCTATTGTGAATAGTGAGTGGTGTGATGAACATGCATATATCTATTTGTGTCCCAGGTCTGTTTTCTTTAGAATATATACCTAATAGTGGGATTGCTGGATCAAATGGTATTTCTATTTCCAAATTTTTAAGGACACTCCCTACTGTTCTCCACAGTGGTTGTACCATTCTACAGTCCCATCAGCGGTATATGAGAGTTCCAATCTCTCCACACCCTCACCAGCATTCCTTGTTTTCTGTCTTGTTGAACTTTACTGTAATTGCTGGGATGAGATGCTATCTCATTGCTGTTTTGATGTGCATCTCACTAATGGCTAATAATCAGGAGCATTTCTTCTTGTGTTTGTTGGCTGCCTGAATATCTTCTTTATTTACTTGTCTGTTCATGTCTTCTGTCCATTTTTCAGTTGGATTGTCTTGTCTTTTTGATGTTGAGGTATTGAAGTTTTCTATAAATTTTGGAGGTAAATTCCTTGTCAGATATGCAATTGCTAAATATATTTTCCAGTCTGTAGGTTCTCTTTTGACTCTTTTGGAGAAGTCTTTTGATGTGCATAGGAATGTAATTTTTAAAAGGTCCCAGTCATCTAGCTTGTTTTCTGCTGTTTGTCCACTTTTTATTATGTTTGATAGTCTACTTATGCCACAAATCAGGGCTCCTAAGTTTGACACTACTTTTTCTCTGATGATATTTATAGTTTTAGGTGTTATAGTTAGGTCTTTAATCCTTCTTGAGTTAGTTTTTGTGTATGGTATGTGGTATGGATCTTGTTTCATTTTCTGCAAATGGATATCCAGTTATCAGCACCATTTGTGAAAGAGACTGTCTCTTCCCCATTTAATGGATTTTGGCCCTTTGTCGAAGATCAGCTGACCGTACATCAATGGATCGATTTCTCGGTTCTCAATTCTGTTCCACTGGTCAATGTCTCTTTTGTTGTACCAATACCAGGCTGTTTTGACTATGGTGGCTATATAGTAGGTTTTGAGATCAGGGAGTGAGAGACCTCTTACTTTCTTCTTCAGTAGTGCTTTGAGGTGTCTTTCCTTTCCATATAAAGTTTTTTGTTTTTGTTATGTTTCGTCAAGTCAGACCAGACCCCTCCTTGGGTTTTCAAGGCAGTATCACTACGGAAGTAGATTGCCCAACTTTACTTCCAAGGAGAGGCTGGTGGGTTTGAACTGCCAGCCTTCTGGTTGGCAGTCAAGTGCCTTAGGCACTACGCTACCAGAGCTCCTTCATATAAAATTGGTGATTGGTTTTTCCTTTTTTAAAAAAAAAAAACGTTGATAGAATCTGGATCAGGATTACATTGAATGTATAGGTTGTCTTGTGTAATATTGATATTTTTACAATGTTCAGTCTTCCTGTCCATGAGCATGGTATGTTCTTCCATTTATATAGATCTCTTATAGTTTCTTATAGTAATGTTTTGTAGTTTTCTTTGTATAGCTCTTTTGTATCTCTGGTTGGATTTATCCCTAAGTATTTTGTCTTTTTGGTAGCTATTATAAATGGTATTATATTCCTTATTTCCTTTCAGAGATCTCTTTGTTGATGTAGAGGAATTTGATTTTTGTATGTTGATCTTGTATCCTGCTACTTTGCTGAATCTTTTACTTAGTCCAGTAGTTTTTTTGCTGAGTCTCTTGAGTTTTCTATGTATAGGATTATGTCAACTGCAAATAGAGATCGTTTTACTTCTTTGCCAATTTGGATGTCTTTTATTTCTCTTTCTTGCTTTACAGCCCTGCCTAGGGCTTCCAATACAGTGTTGAATAGAAGTGGTGATAGAGGGCATCCTTGCCTGGGTTCTGTTCACAAGGGGAATGCTCTCAGTCTCTCTCCATTGAGAATAATGATAGCTGTTGGTTTTGCATATATGTCCTTTATTATGTTGAGGAATTTCCCTTCTGTGCCTATTTTGCTGAGAGTTTTTATCAGGAATGGATTTTAGATTTTATTAAATACTTTTTGTACATTGTGATTGATATATGATCATGTGGTTCTTTTCCTTTGTTCTATTTATGTGATTACATTGATTGCTTTTCTGATGTTGAACCATCTTGCATACCTGATATGAATTCCACTTGGTTATGTTATATTATTCATTTATTTTGCATCTGTATTCATGAAGGATCTTGGTCTGTCATTTTCCTTTCTAGTATGTCTTTGCCTAGTTTTAGTATCAAGAGGTATGCTTTAATTTGGGAATGTTCTATCCTTTTCTACTATCTGAAATAGTTTGAGTAGGATTGGTGTCAGCTCTTCTCTGAATGTTTGCTAGAATTCTCCATTGAAGTCATCTGGGTCAGAACTTTTTTTGTGGGGAGGTTTTTTTTTATGACCTTTTCAATTTCTTCTTTTGTTATGGGCCTTTTCAAATTTTGTACCGCAGTCTGTGTTGGTTTACGTAGGTTGTGTGTTTCTTGAAATTCGTCTATTTCTTCTAGGTTTTCATAGTTTTTGGAGTATTTTTAGTTTTTCATAGTATTGTCTTATTTTCATTTCAGTTGGTTCTCTTGTGGTATAGCCTATTTCATTTCTTTTTGTGTCTTTCACTTCTTCTCTTTCTTAATTTTGTCAGTGACTTTTAAACTTTGTTAATCTTTTGAAGAACCAGCTTCTAGTCTTGTTGATTTTTCGTATTACTTTTCTATTTCATTTATTTCTGTTCTGATCCTTACTATTCCTTTCTTCTGAAAAGGCTTCTTTTGTTGCTCTTTTTCTAATTGTCTGAGTTATTGGTTAAGGTGTTGGTTTTGGTTCTTTCTTCTTTTTTGATGTGTGCATTTATTCCTATAAATTGACCTCTGACTACTACTTTTGCTGTGTCCCAAACGTTTTGGTATGTTGTGTTTTCATTTTTGTTTGCTTCTAGGAATTGTTTTTATTTCACATTTTATTTCTTCTGTTACCCAGTAGTTTTTGAGCAGGGTAGTATTCTGTTTCCATGTATTTGATTTTTTTTTCCCCTTGTCATCTCTCTGGTGACATAGTGCCTAAGACATTTGATTGCTGACCAGAAGGATGGCGGTTCAAACCGATCAGCCACTCCTCGGAGAGAAGGTTGGGCAATATACTTCCGTAGAGATACTGGCTCAAAAACTCAATGAGAGGTCGTTTTGAGTTGGATCTGACTCGACAGCAGTGAGTTTGGTTTTTGGTTTTGGTAGTCATCCTATTAAGGAGCTCTGGTGGTGTAGTAGGTAACCAAAAAGTCAGTGGTTCAAAATCACCAGCTTCTCCCTGGGAGGAGATGACCAATATACTTCCATAAAGATGTACAGCATTGGAAACCCAGTGTGGATTGCTATGAGTCAGAATAGACTTGATGGAAGTGGGTTTGTTTTTTTTGTTGTTTGTTTGTTTAGCTATCCTATTATTGATTTTCCAATTTATAGTGTTGTGATCTGAGAATGTACTTTGTAGTTTTTTGATGTTACTAAATTTATTGACACTTGTTTTTTGTTCTAACGTATGGTCTATTCAGGATATTGATCCATGTGTACTGGAAATAATGTGTGTTGTGCTTTTGGTGGGTGGAGTGTTCTATATATGTCTATGAGGTCATGTTGGTTGATTATGTTGTTGAGATCTTCTGTACTATGTTGAGTTTCTTTCTAGTTCTGTCCACTTCATTGAAAGTGGTATATTAAAGTCTCATACTAGTATTGTAGAATTATCTATTTCTCCTTTCAATTCATATATTGTTTGCTTTATGTATTCTGGAGCTCTTTCATTGGGTGCATAGATATTTATTATGATCATGTCCTCTTAGGTGATTGATGTTTTTATCATTATATAATGGCCTTCCTGGTGCCTTTTGCTAGTTTTGCCTTGAAGTCTGTTTGATCAGAAATTAATATTGTCACCACTGATCTTTTTTCATTCCCATTAGCTTTATATATTTTTTCCATCCCTGAATTTTAATTTTTTATCTTTGTGTCTAAGGTGAGACTCTTGCAAGCATCATATTAATGGGTTTTGTTTCCTTATCTATTCTGTCAGTCTCTTTCTTTTAGCTGGTGCATTTGATCCATTTGCATTCAGTATAATTAATGATAGGTATGAATTTACTGCTCTCATTTAAAATTTTCACTGTGAGTTGGGTGACAGTTTACAGAGCAAATTCACTTTCTATACAGCAGCTCACATACACTTTGTCTCATGACATTGACTACAATTTACCACAGTGCAACAGCTCCCCTCCCATTTCATCTCCATAGTTACCTCTTCCCT
>NW_006921793.1:3898994-3900118 GCF_000298275.1 Orycteropus afer afer
CATGGAAGGAAGACTGGGCAATCAATTTCTGTAGAGATTTACTGCCTCTGAAACCCAAAGGGGGTTGCTATGAGCCAGAATCAACTTGATGGCAGTGAGTTTGGTTTGGGGATCTGGTGCTGCAGTGGTAAAGACATTTGGCTGCTAACCAAGATGATAGCAGTTTGAACCTACAAACTGCTCCACAGGAGAATGATGAGACAGTCTGCTTTTATACAGATTGACAGCCTTGGAAATTCTGTGGGTCAGTTCTACTCTGTCCTATAGGGTTGCTAGGAATTGGAATTGACTTGATGGGTTTGGTTTTGATTTGGTACTCCATATTTGCTTTTCAATTAAAAATGCTGTGATAAACATCCTTCCTTTTGTACTTTAAACACTTGTCAAATTGTTTTCTCAGCACAAATTTCTAGAACTGGAATAGCTGGATCAGAGTATATTTACTTTTTAAAAGATTTTGATACATCTCATTTTTGATACAGTACATTTCTGGAGAGCCAGATTGGCCCTCCAAAAAGATTATTTTGAGATTTTAACAAATTGAAGACAGGAGAGTTTGTTTTCTCCCTTTGTGGCTCAAGCAGTTTGCCTTCATTATTGCTCTTTTTTAAACTGTTAACAAGATTATGTTCTGAACAGAATGCTCAGATTGCTGTATGTTTAGGCAAGTAACATAGTCATCCTGGGGTTCAAATTATCGCTAATTTTGCCTCAACTCCTGGAAGCACAACTGCTAGCATTCTTAAATATCCCAGGAGAATTCTGCAATGTTCCATTGTAGAGGCTGGAATGTGTTTGTTCTGGGAGGTCTTCACCCTTTTAGGGTTGGTATAGCTGTTTCACAGACATTAAAAAGGAAGAGTGGCAGAAATACTAAGTAAAAACAGATGAGTAAAGCTTCTATTACTTCACTCAACCTCTACTTTTTTAGATACTCATAGTTGTTGACTTATGTGTCTCCCATAACCTTAGTAAGAGGCAATGGCACTTTTTACTTTTTAAAAGTCACATTTGTTGTCTTTCATATTAAGAAAATACAATTACTGTAGAAAATTTAGAGACAACAGAGAATAAAAAGGAAAATAAGTCAGTCATGAGCCTACAGTCCAGAAATAATTACTGCT
>NW_006921793.1:3900903-3902375 GCF_000298275.1 Orycteropus afer afer
TCCTTGGGTTTCCGAGGCAGTATCACTACGGAAGTAGATTGCCCAACCTTCCTTCCGAGGAGTGGCTGGTGCTGCTATAACAGAAATACCACAAGGGGGTGGCTTTAATAAGCAGAAATTTATTTTCTCACAGTTCAGGAGGCTAAAAGTTGGAATTCATTGTGCCGGCTCTAGGGGAAGGCTTTTTCTCTCTGCCAGCTCTGGAGATGAAGGTCCTTGTCTCTTTTGAGCTTCTGCTGCTGGGTGATCTTTATGTGGTTTGGCATTTCACTTCCCTTGTTTCTGTTTGCTTCCTTATATCTTTTATATTGCAAAGAGATTGACTCAAAATACACTCTACACTAATCCTGCCTCATTAACATAACAAATACAATCCATTTCAAAATATAACCACAGGCAAAGACATTAGGAGTTATGACATACATTTTGGGGAATGCAATTCAGAGCTTAACAGTTGATTTCAGAGATACCTTAGAAGAAAGGCCTGGTGATCTGTTTCCAAAGTCAGCTATTGAAAGCCCGATGGAGTTCAGTTCTACACTGACACACACAGGTCACCATGAGTTGGAATCAACTCACTGGAAACTGTAATGGTTGCTTTCACAGTGGCAGAGTTGAGTAGTTGCAACAGAGACTTCTGGCCTACAAAGCCTAAAATATTTATTAGGTGGCTCTTTACAGAAAATGTTTACCATCGATCTAGAATTTATTTGCTTATATAGTTTATCTGAAGGAGCTCTGGTGGCATTTGGCTGCTAACCAGAAAGTCAATGGTTCAAACCCACAAGCTGCTCCGTGGGAGGATGATGAGGTAGTCTACTATCGTAAGGATTTATAGCCTTGGAAAACTAATGGGGGGGTCACTATGAATCAGAATCCACTCAATAGCAGTGGGTTGTATAGTTTAGTTGAGGTCCTAACTTGATTCCCTCTCCACCTCCTGTAGTCATTTTTCCCAGTGCCATTTGTTGGGTAATCCATTTCTTACTGATTTGAGGTGCTGCTTTTACTGTATTTTATATTGTTTGATATACTAAGCCTTGGATTTGGCCCTATCGACTCTGTTTCTCTAATTTCTATGTCCATTGTAGAAATAAATTCCTTATCCAGCTGTCAGTTCAACTGCAATCCAGTTAAAATAGAAACGAGAAGAAATTTGGAGAGAGGACATATATTGTACATTTTTAGTATAAGTTAAACAGAGGTTTAACTGTATAAGTCACTAAATTGTTTCTTTTTCCAACCTAAAACAACCTTTATTTTTAGTCTTCAAACAGCAAACTATTTACTTTTTTCCTGAGATAATCATGATTAACTTATAGAAATGGCATTTACAATGCACCTTCAAAGTATTTCCTTTTAACAGGAAACTTAGTGTTATAAAATCTAAGGATAAGAAACAACAACAACAAACTGTTTCATTGCTTTTATAAAACAAAACAGAAGCTAGCAGAAGCCAAGAAAATCCACTC
>NW_006921793.1:3902920-3904463 GCF_000298275.1 Orycteropus afer afer
TTCTGGTTAGCAGTCAAATGCCTTAGGCACTACGCCACCAGAGCTCCCAAGCAAAACTAGTGATATATAAAAATATATATATACTATATGTATATAATATAAATATATAGATAAATAAAATACCATGTGAACCATAGCGATGGAGAAAGAGATTTATCTCAAGGAAATGGTTTACATGGTTGTAGAGGCTGCCATGTTCCAAGTCCCTAGGTCAGATGTCAGGCTGTAGACCTCTCTTGACTTATGTAGCTGCAGGGACTGATAAACCCAAGATTACCAGGCAGTATGTCAGGCTGCTGGCTGCAGAGGATTACAAACCCAATATCAGCAGATAAAATGACAGGGTGCTGGCTCATAAGCTGTAAAGGCTAACAGTCTTAAGATTGGCAGGCAATACAGTAGGCTATTGGTTCAAGTCCAAAGAACAGGAGGTCAGATGATGATGAGCCAGATGCAGGATCCAGACTGAGCAAATAGTCATAGAGCTTTGCTGGAATATCCATGTATATTGGAAGCAGGTCACACTACTGAGGGAACTGCATTTCAGTTGATTGGCTACTAATAGCAGATCTCATCATGGAGGTGATTACATTAAATCAGCTTTTATCATGGTGGATGTCTACATCAAAACTGCCAAGCCACTGAGAATCATGGCCCAGCCAATTTGACACACAGCCTTAACCATCACAGGCATCAAAACCTAGAAGCATGCCAACAATTTCCTTTTGTTCTTCATCACATTGTGAATTCTTGATCCTATAACTTAGCAACTTACAGACCACAAGCTCTAGTGATAGCAGTGACAAAGGGTTGGTGGTAGCATTAGCTGCCATGACTATGCCAGAAATGTCCTGCATCTATCCTAAGGTAAATATTCTTATATGTTGGTTAAGATTCAGGAGCAAAGGGTTAAGGCTTTATTGTGGAGTTAAGTGTATTTTGTAAATTTTTTCCTTGGGAAATAGCTTGTTCATGACGTAGATCAAACTTGTCTTTATATGAACTCCCTGGTGTATTTTGATGAAAGAAGAATTCCAATGTGGCAGCTGCATCCTCAAGTAACCTTGATTTGAATCTACATTTTTTGTATATCCTGCCTCTGCAAACAAAGAGTTCAAGCAAAATATAAGCAGAGGTGCTACCAGAATTTCCAAACAATTCACATCTGCAGGAAATATATCTGTATCTGTATAGATTGAGTAAATTCTATTTTTTCTTTTATGCATTATAAGAATTCTCAGGATAATATCCCTCATCTAGATTTTATAGGTTTATGTGAAAGCTTGTACTGAAATATGTTTATGTGTGAATGTGCATTTGCCTATTTGCATATGTGTACATGTGTGTACAATTTTTGTTGTGAACTCTTTACTGGAATATTGTATAAAGGGGTACTTTACTTTTTACCCAAGGAGCTCTGGTGGTGCAACACCTAAGGCATTTTACTACTAACCAGAAGGTTCAAACCCACCAGCCACTCTGTGGAAGGAAGATGAGGCAATATACTTCCATAAAGATTTACTGTCACAGAAACCCAATGGGG
>NW_006921793.1:3904828-3918306 GCF_000298275.1 Orycteropus afer afer
GACACGGCTACATGCAGGGTCCAAGCATGCCATAAACTAGAGACCATTCGCCAAGGCTTCTGCTTATATACAGAAAGCAGACCACATCCCTGGGGCAGCTACTTAGCTGCTCACAGTAGATTCCACCATGGAGCTGATTACCAGTCTCATCATGGAGAAACTACATCCAGCTGCCCAGCCACTCAACCAGGCCCAGCCAAGTTGACACACAAACTGAACTACCACAACTTCTTCCAGGATGTATGTCAATAAAGATTTGTTTTCCTGCTAAGGAAAAAACACATATCCTAGAATACTAAAGTAGATGTGATTTATGAACTTAATAAGGACAACCTAGAGCTAGTTGCCTACAATAATAGGTTTTCTTTTCTCTCCTTGATTAAGTTTTACAGAGTTTCTGTGGTGAGAACTTGCTTTTATTGAATTCTAAGATTTGGGCTTGGCAGCAGTACTATATGTTAAATAGTTTTACCCATATGCACCATCTGAAGAAGTGCTCGCTTATTTATGGATTTATTTGGTATTCCATTTATGTTCTTTAAATTTGTAAATAGATAAAAGCACCATCAAAGAATCATTCTTACAGATTATTAATTAATACTGGTGACCAATAAGGCTAGAGAGATTAACAAAGACCAGATCATAGTGGGTCTTGTTTGAACTTCATTCTGATACCAGAGGGGAGCTATTTACCAAAGATTTTAAACAAGGAAAGACATGATCAGATTTATGTTTTAGAGAGATCATTCAGACTGCAGAGTGGATATTGGATGGGAGAAAGAAGTCTAAAGATAGGTACACTAGTGAGGAGGTCGTTGCAGTAGGGTAACAGGTGAGGGTGGTCTGAATTAAGCTAGGTGGTGGTGGAGTAGAGGGAAGCATGTTGATTTAGGAGATAATTAAATGAGAAAATTGGCAGAATGAGCACTAGAGAGGGAGGAGGCAAGAACGTTGTTCACAATTCTAGGCACCTCCATAGTGCCATCTATTGAGTTGGGGAACCACTTTAAAGGAGTAGGTTTGGATGTCCCCAATGGAAAATTTCATCTCCATGCCAAATGTAAATGCTGTTTCCAGTCACACAGCTAGTAAGTAGCATAAACCAGAATTGAAACCAGTCATTTGGTTTCAGAGGCCTCTGTTCTTAACTGCTATACCATAGAAACTTATCTTTTAATATAACATAAATTTACCCAAGGCTAAGTAAAGATTGTGTGTGAAAAAGTATTCAGAAATGAATGAATCTCACAACAGCAGAATCATGAGAAAAAGAGAAGACAAAGATGAATAGGGAGCCCAGTCTAGTTTGGAAGACAAATATAAACATTATTAGGAAAAAATTGCTAAATTCCACAAATGATCAAAGGGCTATGTGAACCCAGAAAAAGGAGCCATCAACTGATCAGGGGTGATGAGGAAGGATTTCAGAGAAGGTGACATCTGAGCTGAATTTTAAAGGATAAACACATATTATTAGGAGTTTAGGGTGTGCTAGTGGGTGGGGAAGAGGGTACAGCCCAAGAGAATAGCATGTTCAGAGATGTTCTAGGGAGGGTGAGAGGTTCAGAGCTGGGGTTTTGGGAGGGAGCCATTGGGAGTTGACCAAATTGTGAAAAGCTGCTTTGTGTAGTAAGGAATTTGTGTTCAAGCTAGTAAACCTGAGAAATCATCCCTCTTACATCTGAGTGAGGTCAGAATCAGGAAGGGAGAGGTGAATGGCGGGAGCAGGAGTGGTAGGGCTGAAAGCACTGAGCCCCTATACAAACCCTAATAATGAAGGAAAGGGTCAATCTTGGAGCTAGAATTTACGTGACTATTGAATGGCTGGATGTGGATGAGGGAGCAGGGAATAACAACACTCTGTCTTCTGATTTGGGAGATTAGGAGATGGTTAGGCCATTAATCAAATGGAGACCCAGAAGGAGGGGTAGGTTTAGGTTGTTGGTGGGATGAGCATGGAGGAAGGAGGAGGAGAGAGAGAGAATGAGTTTGCTTTTGGTCCTAAACAATTCGAATGCCTGAGGGACCTTCAGGTCAGCTTTTGTAGGACCCTGTAGTGCCAAAGGCATTTGACTGCTAACCAGAAGGTTGGTGGTTCAAACCCACCAGCCATTCCTCAGAAGGAAGGTTGGGTAATCTACTTCTGTCGTGATACTGCCTTGGAAACTCAAGGAGGGATTGCTGTGAGTCAAAATCGTCTCAACAGCAGTGAGTTTTTTTTTTTTGAAGCATTTATAATTTGGGGGTCTTTCTTTAAGAAAAAGGATCCCTGGTGGCACAGTGGTTAAATGCTCAGCTGCTAACTGGAAGGTCAACAGCTTGAACCCATGAGCCATTCTGCAAGAGAAAGATGTAGTAGTCTGCTCCCTGTAAAGATTACAGCCTTGGAAACCCTATAGGGCAGATCTACTCTGTCATATATAGGGTTGCTATGAATCTGAATTAACTGGACGGATACAAGTTCTTTAAGAAAGGAATCACGGAATAGTGCAATGGTTAACATGCTTTGCTGCTAACTGAAAGGATGGTAGGTTGTAGTCTATCCAGAGATACCTAGGAAGAAAGGTCTCAAGATCTACTTCTGAAAAACCAACGATTGAAAACTCAAGGAGCACAGTCTACTCTGACGAGCATGGTGTTGTCATGAGTTGAAGTTAATTGATAGGAGTTGGTTAAATCTTTTAAGAAAACTACGTACTAGAAAATTATAAAGTTAGATTCAGGACTTTGGAAGGGTCCTTTGCAAGGGAGGTTCCTGAAGCTTCAGTTTCATTAACAAACAAACAAACAAACTCGGTGCCCTTGAGTCGGATCTGACTCACAGCAACCCCTCCTTGGTTTTCCAAGGTGGTATCACTACTGAAGTAGTTTGTCCAGTCTTCCTTCTGATGAGTGGCTGGTGGGTTTGAACCGCCAGCCTTCTGGTTAGCAATCAAGTGCCTTAGGCACTAAATTTACTCCTGTGTCTGGACAAATGTTGAGGGCCATTTGGCTTTCTGGGATCTCTTGGCAATGCTGTGTCTTCTTTTTCAGAAAGGCCCCAGGTTCTTCTCTCTCAGCTATAAGCTGGTCATCATATTGTTTAGACTGTGAGAGCTAATTAAAATTAACCCCATGGGTTATCTTAATGTGATGCCTAGGAAGGTCCATGCTATTCCTTTGAGTTTTTCCCCCCACCCTGAAAAGGTACCCTGCTTCCTCTGTTTGCCTAATATACAAAAGAAACTCAAAGAAAAAGCTTGTATAATATGAGGCCTCCAGTCTCTCATCTCTACCCATGACCAGAAGAGGATGAAAATGTACTCTATCCATTTAGATTAAGGAACCCTGGTACCATAATGAGGAGCTCTGCTAGCACTGTGGTTAAGGCACTGGGCTGCTAACCATATGTTTGACAATTCAAACCTACCAGCCACTCTACGGGAGAAAGAAGAGGCAGTCTGCTTCTGCAGAGATATATAACCTTGGAAACCCTATGGGGGGCTCGCTATGAGTCAGAATCAACTCAATGGCAGTGGGTTTGGTGGCGCAGTGGTTAAATGCTGAGCTGCTAACCAAAAGGCTGGCACTTAGAACCCACCAGCGGCGCTGCAGCAGAAAGACTGGCAATCTGTTCCTGCAAAGATGACATCCTAGAAGACTCTCTGGGGCAGTTCTACTCTGTCATATGGGTTCCCTATCAGTTGAAAATTGACTAGATGGCACACAACAACAACTATTTAGATTACCAATAGGAATTTGTAGCAATGAATATATTGAACCAGAGCACTTGAATCATAGCTTTCCCTGTTATGAAAGTTTTTTTGGGAGCCATTACCTAAAGCCATCTTCTGAAGCCTCTCATTTGGAAACAAAAACTTTTAAACCAAGTTTGAGTGGTTTCTCAATGGAGATTAAAAGTAGTTTCCTACTAGTGAGTAAATCTAAGGCAGTATTTAGATAATTATCCCAACAATACTTACAAAATGAATTCTTAAGCAGTAAGATGGGAGTGGAGGAGATAATCTTAGAATTCTTTATTCTGTGCCTTTCATAACTCAGACTGAAAAGCCTTTCCTTGCAGGAGGTAATTGCTGACACTGCCAAGGGTAAGGTTATATTTAGGTAAAATACTGAGGGGTCCCTCCTATCTCCGTACTGCCCTCTTTCCTCCCTGAGTTGTCAGCTGGTCTCCTGCTCCGCCTTGACCTTTGGAGTCTCCACTACAGTGCCTCATCCTCTGGGTAGCCATCCACCCTGGTCTCCAGAATCTCACCCCCACTTCCTCCCACTGTCATAACTTACAGAACCTGATTGTAAACTATCTCAGCTAGGTGTTAGGCTCTTATCTGATTAAAAACATACACAACATAGTATAAATAGCGACAAGATTTTTATCTGCTAAAGGTTATTTGCATCTTAAAGGAGAGTTGTTCTTCAAGAGTGGTGCTGGAAAGTTCATGGAAGGTTTTAGAGCAGCTTTGTCATACATTTGTTGTTGTTGTTGTTATTTGCCATGGAGCCGGCCTGACTCATAGCGACCTCTCCTTGGGTTTCTGAGCCTTGGGTTTCTGAGGCAGTATCACTTCGGAAATAGGAACGCACAACCTTCCTTCCGAGGAGTGGCTGGTGGGTTTGAACAGCCAGCCTTGTGGTTAGCAGTCAAGTGCCTTAGGCACTATGCTCCCGGAGCTCATTTAGGAACCATAAAATGAATGAACTTTGTGAGTCTCTCCCTGTGAATTTAGAATCCGTTCAGCTCCAGCTTGGTTCTTTTCTCATGTTCTGTTGTCACCTGGAGTCAAAATGGTTGTTTTTTAGTATAAAAAGTTAATGCCAATTGTTTTCTTTTCTTTTTGTTGTTGTTGTTGTAATAATGAAAATAGCAAATACTTCTGTAGTGCTTTGCTCTGTGTCAAACACGTTGTAAGCCTCTTAAGCACATTATGGGAGTCCTAGGGTATTGCAAATAGTTAACTTGCTTGGTCACTAACTGAAATGTTAGAGGTTTAAGTCTACCTTGAGGTGCCTTGGAAGAAAGTCCTGGTGACCTGCTCCAGAAAAATCAGTCATTGAAAACTCCGTGGAGCCAAGTTCTACTCTGACACACATGGGGTTCTACTCTGACTCACATGCCATGTGCCATGTGAGGTGGGGTTAGCTTCAGGGCAACTGGTGGTGGTGAATTTGGGGTTTTGTTTTGATCACAGGAGGAAAATTCTTTTGCCTCATTTTTCTTTTCAAAATAGAAGGCTGTAAAAAACAGTGTGGTGGAGGTGTCGGACCTTCTCTAACCAGAGGAGAGAGAATCACCCTCAGCATTGGCCCAAGGCTGATTCCTGTGAAGGAGAGGCCAGGCATACCTCATCTTTCCAACCTTTTTACCAGTTTTGACACCAGCTCCCCCTCCTTCAATACTCTATACTTCTCTGCTGGGTTTGATAATTCGTTGAAGTGGCCACACAGTACTAACTCCCAGACAATACTCATGATTATTGGGTTTATTAGAAAGTAACAGGTTACAATTTAGGATCAGAAACAACTCAGGATAGAGTTCTTTGAATGGGACAGCCTCTTTTCAGCTGTGCCCACAGGCAGGCCTCTCTCTGGTCCTCAGCTCCTTGGTCCCTTGGGCCTCTTGGGCTGGCCTGGCCTCTGCCCTCCTTCAGAATCCCACCCCTAATTCCTCTTGCTGTTGTGTGGCAAGTGATACAAAGCTTTTTAGCTCTGCCAGTAGGTACCCAGAGGCACTCCACTGCGCCAGTAAGCCTCTGCCCAAAGACACTTTGGACTCTTTTGCTCCAGTGTCTTCTGCCAGTTCCTTGGTTCTGTTGCTTCTGTTGCTGATATTTCTCTGCTGCTGCTTCTCGCTGACTCTTGCTGTCTCCAGTGTTACAGTTCTCTGTCTGCTGGGTCTAGGAGATTCCCAGCACAGGTACCTCAAGTCCAAAGGATGAATTCTCTTCTCATCTCTTCTTCTTGGTGGAAATGTGGGACTGGCTCTCTTTTAAGCCTAGAGGCATGGCAAAACTAACCAACACCCTAGTTAGGGTTCTAAATACTTTATGTGCATGCTTCCACTTTCACAAGAGTGCTGTGCACCTTATTTGCATTGTTAGCAAACTGTTCACTCCCCTTAGTGGGCCACAGACACCTTATTTGCATAGTCCTATCCAATCATTTGGTGGGAATTACAAGACTATGACTAGAAAGATTGATCCTCACACTGCAATGGCAGTTTTGTGTGTATAGTTATCTAGAGCAAATTTCAAATGTTTAGTTGGGGAGGTCATGAGCTTTTCAGAAGGTGGCCTTCCCAGCTGTGTCTTGCTACCTGCAAGCCACCTCATCCACTACCAAGGTCCCAGAAAGATTAGTTTGAGAATTTAACATGTTGCTTTTGAAAGGTTTTGTGAAATAGAAGTACTTGTGAATTGTGTTGCTGGGCCTAAAATCCTGGAACCTTGTAAGGAAAAGGCACTAAAGTTGTTGCTTTCTTGTTTAAATCCGTGACCTGCCCATGTTCTGGATTCTATTTTCAGAACAAATTGCTCCATCTTAAGGAAAGACATAACAGGGCAGGAGAAAATCCAGGGAGGGGCTGTGAAAAGTATTGGTCTATATTTATAACCTGTGATTCGGAGGTAGGAGCCCCTTCCACCTGTGCTCTCTCCTGGAGGCCTCAGCCAGACCAGACCATTCCTGTTTTTATTCTGATTTGAAGTGTTGAGTGATGTGGCAAATGGAAAACATGCAGAGCTGTGAACATTTTAGCCACTCCAGAAAAGTAGATACCATTGTCTCATTTTTGGTTTCTCTTTTCTACAAACTCAAGTAGGACTTCACCACTTCTTCTTTGCCAAATACACAGGGTGCACTGATGCTTCCTTGAACGTTAATGCAATAGACTTGTTGAATTTCCCTTTTTACTTTTTACCCTTTGAATCCAGCCACTTTTTTGACTGGGCTTTTGGGTTACAGAAGGAAGCAGGCCACTGTCCAAATCATATTCTCTTGTGACTTGTGTTTTAAAACAAGTGGAAATTCTGATCGCTTGCACAGATGCATGTTTATCTGGAAAATGCTGGACACCATCCAAAGGCAAAGCAGGCAGTAGTGGTCTTAATTTTAAAAATAACTTCTATCTGCGCCAGAAATTTAAAATCTTTTTCGTTTTTATAATTTCTCATCATCTTCTCTCTGTTAAAACAAACAAACATAACAAACAAACAAACATACCACTGGGTGGTAGAGAAACAATGAGGATAAATTTTAGGGCTATTTAGTGCTGTATATTCTGTAACACCGGACATGTAGGACTTGGCTTGGCGTAGGCAGTTAGAGAATTCAGGAGAATGCCTTATGATCTTGAAACCACAAAGATAATTCATCACTTAAGAAATACTCCTCTTGGGAAATACATTAAGGAGGAAAGGACAAAAACCAAAACAAAACAAAAAAACCCTTAAAACTTTTTTTGCTTTCCTTATTGAAAAAGACTTGTTTTAGTATCCTCTCCTTATCCACCATCCAGTGTGTGTGTGTGTGTGTGTGTGTGTGTGTGTGGTGTGTTGTATGTAAGTTGTTCCCATGAATCCTGTTCTGAACCACACATCCACCCTCTGGGCATGTCTTATGAACAAGATTAATTAGTTGGAAAGCCC
The DNA here is from genome assembly GCF_000298275.1 of Orycteropus afer afer. Classification (NCBI taxonomy): domain Eukaryota; kingdom Metazoa; phylum Chordata; class Mammalia; order Tubulidentata; family Orycteropodidae; genus Orycteropus; species Orycteropus afer. Next base: position 3,912,472 of record NW_006921793.1, read on the forward strand.
ATTGAAGGAATGTAGGGAATTGCCACACCAGGTTTTAGAGAATGCTTAGGTCATTTATTTCCAAAATAATACAGTGTGTGGACTTCTAGTGCCAGTGAATCTTTGAGTCTGGTTTAGGTCTGCTTATCACAAAAGTAAAATGGGGAATTGCTGCATATCTTTGACTTCTTATCCACCCTGCATCTGTGGCTAGAAGACTGATACAGCAAAACTATGATTCTGAGCTCCCTTTCCCTTTCTGCTGTCTTTCCCCCACAGAGACGTTGTAGCTGTTTTCCTCTACCATCCACTCACTCTGTGTTTGGGATTGCAAACAAATGTTGATAAAAGCCCAAAGTGAAACATCATTAGGAAGATGATTTGGTTGCTTAGATCCATAAACAAATATTGGTGGCTTTGGAATTGGCCACCACAATGGATGGTCTGTACCTTTGCCTCTCTCCAATACTATCTCAGATGTCATGGAGAATAACTTGAATCATCTAGAAGAGTTTGTGTGCCTAAAGTTGAAGCAGTTGGATTATTAGCAGTCACAGAACCTCCTTTCTCTCTTTTGAGCATGGTGTTCTTACTGTACTAGGGTCAGAGATGGCTTGGAAAGATCTCCATTGGGTAGGGAGTGGGAATATGGAGAGTGGATTGGGCAAGCAGAAGGAGGTGCTAACCAAATCATGCTTCCTGTACCACAAGTCTTCCTTTATGAACTCTTTGAAGTCAGAAACTCTTAGATACTTTGGAGGCTTGGATTAGGACTCTGTGTGATTCAGATGGATACTGAGGCCAGGTGTGCTTGGGTTCCAAAAGGTCCTTCAAGTGCTCATCACAGATTTGGTGACTTTTTCCATTTGTCTATCTGCTTAGGCAGTCCTTGATGCTCAGAGGGTGAGCAGTTAGATGCTCACATGGTTTCTAGTGTCAGGGGACTTGTGTTTTATTTAAAGAGATGAGACATGAGGAGGAATGTGGATGCCTCAGACCTTGTCAAACCCTGTTTGCCTTTTATCTGATGATGTGTCCCTGCTAGCTACCTTCGTCCTTACCCTATGGCTTCATCATGTATCCAGGTCTGCATTAGCTCTTCTCTGAGGTATGTTGCTACCCATCCAGGACCCAGTCATGGAGGTCCCATCAAGGGTAAAGGAAAAACTGAAGAGAATATCAGGTGGGGCACTGTGGAGTTGTTTTTATCACCATTTGGGGATACTCCTGGGTGTTTGCAGCACGTCTTGGAAAAGCACAGCAGCCTCTGCCTCACAGTCCGAGAAATCCTCAGGGCTTTTGCAAAGAGGATTCTGGAGACTTAGTGGGGATTTGTTATGTCAGTAAGGGTAGGGCTGAGCCAATAGCACAGTAAGGCAGAGCAAAGCAAGCCCTTCTTACATTGTGAGGTTGGAAGGTGGCGTGTTTCTAAATAGTTCTCCCAATATCTCCACAATGAGAACAATGAATTGTATTCTCTTATATAACAAAGATGCACAAAATCAGGGAATATCCCTTACCAACCAAGTTATTAAATGTTTTATATGATTATCTATGAGTCAGTAATGCACAGAGACAGGAAAAATGAATTCCCATGAAAGAAACAGTGAAGACAGAGCATAGAAAATACCTGGAAGTTAGAGGACACATAGATGATCCTGTGGATGGAGTGAGGCAGAGAAATATTGAATGAAGAAGGATATCAGGAGAGTAGTTGTTTTGAAGACAAACCTATTTTAAATTTTTACTGGTATGCTTTTATTTCAGATGGGGGAAATAAGATTCTAGTAGTCACCCAGCAGACACGTTATCACAGCTCTTGACAGATGTTGTTTTGGTTACCTACTGCTGCTTTGACAGGAATATACCACAAATAGGATGGCTTTAACAAATAAGAGTTTATTCTCTTACAATTTTGGAGGTTAGAAGTCCGAGTTCCAGGTGCCAGGCTCTAGGAGCTGAGTGAAAGCTCCTGACCTTGGGCTTCAGCTCAGCCTCTTGCTTCTAGCCCATGGGACCTAGACGTATTTCTTCACTCAGGGAGCTGCCAGCTGCTAAGGCTGACAGACCCAAGGTTGGCAAGTGAAAAGGCACAGTCCCAGTATTGCCAAGCCACATGGTAGGCCATTGATTCAAATCCATTAAAAGTTCCAAGATCGGCAGGACAACATGGCAGACTACTAAATAACTACTTGGCTACATGAAGCGTTCAAGTGTCCCGTAAGCTAGAGACCTTCCTCAAAGCTGCTTCTTATGTACTGGAAGCAACCCATTTCCCTAAAGCAGCTACTCAGCTGCTCCAGTAGATTCCATCATTAAAAAAAAAAAAAAAAAAAAAATTCAGTACCATTGAGTCGATTTGACTCATAACAAGCCTTCCTTGGGTTTCCAAGGTGATATCTCTACGGAAGTAGATTGACCAATCTTCCTTCTGAGGAGTGGCTAGTGGGTTTGAACCGCCAGCCTCCTGGTTAGCAGTCAAGTGCCTTGGGCACTATGCTACCAGAGCTCCTAATCTTGACATAGTAATCTTTAATTACTATGTTTAAGACTTAGATTTTTGTTAAACATGTTTCTAATTTTTTTCCTAAAAGTCACACAAAAGAGAAAGGAAGGAAAAGGGAAGGGAAGAGGAACTAGCACTTTATATACATAAAGGAAAGACATTAAATTGGGAGTACAAGTGAGAAGGAAGGAAAACAATAAATTAATTGACTTTCATCTGTATACTTTTCATCTATATAATTGTATATATATACACACATGATTATATATACAAATAACAATTATGGTTATATATAAATTTAATTATAGTGTGAATACATTACACTCGTTAGAAACACATTCCCATATTGCAGAAGAAGATAGAAAGATTTGAAAAGTAATTGCTCTGATAGATTGGTTATAGGGCACTACTGACATTTTGGTTGTGGGGGCCTGTCCTGTGCAGTATAGGATGTTTAACAGCATCCTGGTCTCTACCCACTAGATGCCAGTGGCAATTCCCTCCCCTAGTTGTGACAACTAAAATGGTCTCCAGACATTGCCAGGTGCTCCTTGGGGTGGGCACAATCACCCCCAGTTGAGATCCATTAGATTGGAGAATCTGATGTGATAGTACAAAGACTGTGTGCTCAAAACAAGCCTGAGACGAGTAGCGACTGGGATGTTAAAAGCTTGCAAGCAGCCATCTAGATACAACAATGGATCTCTCCTTGTCCGGAGCAAAGAAGAACAAAGAAAACCAAAGATTCATGGAAACAATTAGTCCAGGTAACTGGTACACTGTGTGATCCTCAGCCTGTATGACTATGAGACCAGAAGAACTAGATGGTGCCTGGCTACCACTGTCAACCACTCAGAGGGGGATCTGTATAGGATATCCTGGATAGAGTGGAAGAACAATGTGGAACAAAACTCAAAATCATTTGAAAAAGAAAAAGGGATCAGATTTGCTGGTCTGATAGAGCCTGCTGGAACCCCTGAAACTATGGCCCCTAGCTGCTCTTCAGGTCTGGAACTGAACCCATACCTGTGGCATTCAGCCAAACAGGAGACAGGCATATGAGGTGAACATTTACACTAGGTAGATACACTCCTTGGAGAGAACAATCATTGGAGAATAGAAAGGCTGTGTGTGCACAAGGAGACAGCTCAGGGGGCAAGAGTGCATGGGAAGGAAGTAAGTAGGGAAGAGGTTACTGTGGGGAGGAAGTGGGAGGGGAGCTGTTGCATTGTGGTAAATTGTAGTCAGTATCGTGAGACAAAGTGTATGTGAACTGCTGTATGGAAAGTGAATTTGCTCTGTAAACTTTCACCCAAATCACATTAAAAAAAAAGAAAAAGCCTAACATAGGTGGGACAGTGTGCCCCCTATATCAGAGGTCCCATCCTCATAGATGGTCTGTATTCCCCACTTTCTGTAGGGATTTATGCCCTACACCTGCAGTAGATGTTTTAGTTTAGACTTTTCTCAAGTAGATGAAGTCTTTTTCATTGATTTTTTTTGGGGTAGGGGCATCAATCCAAATCTTTAAGCACCAACTCTAACCCCCTATTGCAAACAGCTCTTCCTTTAATCACCCATTTACTCCTGTGAGCTTTTGATCTCACCCCCTCCGTAGTTCCCCAGTGCTGGTCCTCTGACCAAAGCTTGCTTTGCAGAAATGAGAAAAATATGATAAATGTAGTAAACCAAAACAAAAACCGAACTCACTGCCATCAAGTCAGTTCTGACTCATAGCGACTTCTCCTTGGGTTTCCAAGGTAGAATCTCCACAGAAGTAGATTGCCCAGTCTTCATTTTGAGGAGTGGCTGGTGGGTTTGAACCATCAGCCTTCTGGTTAGCAGTCAGATGCCTCCTAAAGGTAGTAAAGTCTTAAAAATTTTATTTAAAAGCTTTCTTTCTTTTTTTTTTTTTGGCACTTAAATTTACCATTCCTAGTTTTAAGTGTGTGTGTGTATGTTTTTAATAGCCTTTTAAAATGAAATAGTAGTCAGGGTCAAAGTTACTTGGTTTTGTTTGTTTAGATTTTATCTTTCAGTATTATTACTTGACAAGATAAAATGTTAGAACACTTATGACAGTGCCCTAATAGAAATGCATTGACAATATGTGGTAAAATTCTTTGAAGAAGTTGTGTGTAAGTGAAAGATATCAAATGTATCTCATATTGGGCCTTGATGATTTTAAAATATATTGCTGAAAGTAGTGTCGTAAATTTTTTTTTTCTCTTTGAGGTAAAACCAGTTTACTCCCTTGGATCTTTGATACAAGCAAATTCCACATATACCATCTAAGTTAAATCTAGTGAGAGAAAACATTTAATAAACTCTTTTAATTACTTCTTTTTCCTTTTAAATGACTACAAAGAGGCTGTTAGATTCCTATACAGAACAAAGAATATATTTAGCTCAAACAAAACTCTTCCTCTTAGCATTTTTAGAAACAAAAGTACTCACTAAAATACTCTCCCCAGCATTCATTTGGATATAGTAAAAATATCATGCCTATTTCAGCACTTTGTACCTAGCAATTCATTTTCACCATTTAATTGTTAAGTTGTCTATATATATAAATACCTGTTGTGGTTGGAAATTTGGTATAGTCATAAATTAGACTATGATTTTTCTGAATATTGTTAGCGGTAATAGAAGCTGTCTGTCCCAGTCCCATGCTCAGATCCTCAGAGGAACTAACAGCTACTTTTAAACAAGTGTAGTGAATTGGGAACTGATGGAGTTTTTGAGTGGGGAGGGTGGTCCTTTTTGAATAGCAGGAAGGAGAGTACTCAGAATTGTACTACTAGAAAGTGTTCCTAGTGAAGTCATGTTATTCCTCATGTTAGTCAGCCCCTTCCGTAACTGATCACAAGCCTGTCTCTCCCTTTCTTCTTCCTGGTGTTTGTCAGTTCTGGTTCTTTCTCTGCAAGACAATTAGTCATTCATGTCACATCAGATTGAATAGTATCTGATTAAAATAATAGATACTCTATGCTCTGGTAGGGCAGCTCTGGTAGCATAGTGCCTAAGGCACTTGACTGCTAACCGGGAGGCTGGAGGTTCAAACCCACCAGCCACTGCTCGGAAGGAAGATGGGGCAATCTACTTCCGAAGTGATACTGCCTCGGAAACCCAAGGAGGGGTCGCTATGAGTCGAATCTGACTCAACGGCACATAACAACAACAACAACATGCATGTAAATTTACACGCATGTAAATTTAAATCTTGCTAGGAATAAAATTTAGGAATATATATAGGAGCTCTGGTAGCATAGTGGCTAAAGCACTTGACTGCTAACCAGAAGGCTGGCGGTTCAAACCCACCAGCCACTCCTCGGAAGGAAGGTTGGGCA
>NW_006921793.1:3918661-3919766 GCF_000298275.1 Orycteropus afer afer
TGTTATGTGCCGTCGAGTCGACCCTGACTCATAGCGACCCCTCCTTGGGTTTCCGAGGCAGCATCACTACGGAAGTAGGATTGCCCAACTTTCCTTCCGAGGAGTGGCTGGTGGGTTTGAACCACCAGCCTTCTGGTTAGCAGTCAAGTGCTTTAGCCACTATGCTACCAGAGCTCCTTCCTAAAAAAAATCCTGCAGGGGCAGTTCTACTCTGTCCTATAGATAGGGTCGCTATGAATCGGAATCACTTGGCAGCTAACAACAACAGTCTCCCAAAGGTTTCTGGAAGTAGATTGAAGGTAAGTGTTACTCTGGAACACAAACATAACACTTACACAGCAGCTAAATTGTTTCTGAGGTCATATTACAAGATAATAATAAATGGATGGTTGATTCAATAATTATGATTTTAAAGTTTCATACTTGTTCCATAATAATCAAACTACCAAATCATTTTGCATTTTGTGGGTAATTGAAGTATTAGTAGATGTTTACATTTGTTTCAGAGTAATTATTTTTATTACCACATATTCTGTGGACAGGAAAACTTTGCTTTAAAGTTCCCATTGAAGAGGCAGAATCCAAACTTCTGATTGCAGAATACAGATCTCTTCATTTTGGTTCTATCTACCTTTTGGGCTTTTTCTCTCTCTACTTCTCTGCATCCCTGTGATACTGCTTTCCTGGAGTCTTGCTGTTCCCTAAATATACCATGTTCTCTCATCACTCCCAGCCTTTCTGAATATGTACAGCAAGTCTCCAAGTTACAAATATAGGCCTTACAGGCAACTCGTAGTTGCTCTTTAATGTTATGTAAATTTGTCCTCACTTTGAAATGATTGAACCAACCCCTGCTTGCAACAAATTCTTTATTGCAATTACCTTCACTTGCTGCGTGTGCAGCTTTTAAATCATTGAAAAGGCTTCTAGCCTTTTCTTATGCTAAACTAAGGCTAATAAGTACATTAGGCACCTGGCCTGACTTAAACTCACTGCCATTGAGTGGAACCTGACTCATAGTGAGCACTCCTTGGGTTTCCCAGGCAGTATCACTACGGAAGTACATTGCCCAATCTTCCTTCCGAGGAGTGGCTGGTGGGTTTGA
>NW_006921793.1:3920651-3922522 GCF_000298275.1 Orycteropus afer afer
ATTAGTCAGGGTAGACTAATTGTAACCAAACTTCCCACATTCCAGTAGCTTGATGCTATAAATATTTTTTTCTTACTCATATATGATCTCATTGGGACCTGCACATTGAGTGACCTTCCACGTGATGATTCAGGAATGTAGTTCTTTACATCTTGTGGCTCCATTGTTGCCTGGGGGCCTCCTCTGGCTCCTCCTCTGTATTCTTTGCGTTCAGCAGCCTGTAAGTGAAGAGGGGCGAGGACGTTTGTACAGGATGTTTATGACTGTGCCTAGACATTGTTACATCATCTTTCCTACATTCCCTTGCCCAGAACTCAATCACATAGTTTCAACATAAACTGCTCTTGCTTGTGTGCCCAGGAAAAAGAAACAAGATTGGGGAGCATCTAGCTCAGTGCGATCCAATAAAAATGCCAGCCACGGATATAATTTTACGTTTTCTAGGAGCTAGTTGAAAAAAGTAAAAGAAACAAGTGAAATTAATTTTCATGTTTTCTTTAATCTACTATATTAAAAATATTATGTAACATGTAATCAATGGAAAAATATTAATACGATGTTTACATCCTTTTAATTTTTTTCATACTGTTGGGCCCGAGTCCGGAAAAGGAATGTCGGTACGAAGAAGCCACCACAGACATGATAATGCAATAACAAAAGGAAAGTTTATTTTCTAACTCAAGTTAGGGTCTCTGCTCTTGCCAACATAGCAGCTTAGGCAAAAGACCCCGTGTTCTTTTACTATCGCATTTTTATAGGAAAAAAATATAGGGTGGAGTAGATAATTGGGTTTAGGGCAGGGGTTTGGGAAGTTGGGGGGCGGGTTGGAATCCCCCCACTTCAAAGATGAGCGAGAGACTTGTTGGAGCCAGGCAGAACTCTCTGATACGTAGGAAATCCGGGGGGAGGGAGGTGAGACCAGGCAGAACTCTCTGATATGTACGAAATCCGGGGGAGGGGGGTGAGACTTGTTGGAGCCAGGCAGATCTCTGATACAAAGCCCTGAGGCATGGGATGTGTTAATCTCCACACTAAAGGCTTCTGGTTAAAGATCTACCTGGAGGCATTAGGACTCAGGCCTCACAATACAAAGTCTTTGAATTCCAATGTGTATTTTGCCCTTACAGCACATCTCAGTTCAACTTGCCACATTTAAGGTGCTCAATAGCCCCATGTGGCTAGTAGCTACCCTATTGGACACTGTAGGTCAAGCCATTCTCTGCCACACTTGGTGTTGAAATACCTTGTTTACATCTTACTTTCCCAGGACTTTGTGTTTCTTACATCTTATTCTTATGTGTTTCTTGCCTCTCATTCCTAGTACCCTGATACATGGATAAGAAATACTTGGTTTAGCATATAACACAGAATTGCAGAAAGTTAATGCTGAGAAGAATTCGATGATCAGATAGTGTGGTGTCCTTCTCTTTTGGATGCTTATCCCTGAGCTGGAGTCCCTGGGTGGTGCGAATGGTTAATGTGCCCAGCTGCAAATTGAGAGCTTAGAAGTTTGAGTCCATCCAGACATACCTTGGAAGAAAGGCCTGACAATCTACTTCTAAAAAATCAGCCATTGAAAACCCTGCGGGGTACCGTTCTAGTCTGACACACTTGGGGTTGACATGAATTGAAGTCGACTCAGTGACAACTGGTTTTGGTCCCCAAGTTGGAGAGTTGGAGGTGGCACACCAGCTCTGGGGAGCTAGATCTGCCAACACATTTGGCCGATTTAACTCTATAATGTTTGCTGTAAATCTGTAAGTCTTGTATTTTTCCCCAACAGTGAATATACTTTGTAGCTTGTGCTGCTGCAGTTACTTCAAAATGAGATATTGGGAGAAAAATATTACTTAACACAGTCTCTTTTAAAA
>NW_006921793.1:3922942-3927961 GCF_000298275.1 Orycteropus afer afer
GAGAGGCAGCCAGTGCCTGCTAACCTAGCCTTGGATGAGTAGGGTTTGATATCGTAACTGCTAAAGAAAACCTGTGTAAAATTTTTTGTTTGATATTTATTTTGCTGTTTTTTTTCCATATGAAGCACTAGGCAAACTCATAAAAGTTACATCTGTACAATCTGTAAACTGAGTAAAAGATTTTATTTAAAAGAAAAGTAAGTACATTAAGCATATAATATTGGGTAGGGACTTTTTCATTACTGTCCTAATTGCAGTAAATTACTGAGGATGCACATGGAGGATGTAGCTTATGGCAGGGAGAAAGGAAATCCTTAGAAATGCACTTTACTCTTCTGTAAACAGATTGCTTCATGGCTTTTGGTTAGGAACTGTCCTGTAATGGTCGGTCACACGTTGGAACCTTAGCGAGAGCTTATAACTTAGCTGGCAAGCAAGCATTTGTGAAGGGATTGTAGACAAACCTCTAGGGTCAGTTTTCTCTATATTCTCTTTAGGAAAGAACACTGCTAATTAAGTATTTCAGTACATGATCACACCATTTAAAATATTTGAGGGATGTGTGAAACTTGTAATGTTCTGTAGGTTCTTTATTATTGGCTTGAATTTGAGACATTTTGTTTTGGCAAGGATAGGAGGAATAGGAGCACGGGAGTTGGGAAGGGTGATATGCAAGAACCCACCCACAAAGTTTTGTTTTCTCTGAAAAGTTCAGCTAAAGAGAAAATAATCAGTAATTCATTAGTAGAAATCTACCATAACCTTTTCAATAAGGCTAAGGTGTATGTTCCATTCTGTGGAGGAATATCAACTTTTGGCCTCAGTGCCCACCCCACCTGATCCCACTCCCTATTTTCAGCCAAATGCAGTCATCTGTGTCATGCTTATGCAGAAATATGGTTGGGAACCCATTCCTCCTTCTTTGTGTTAGATATGTGTTTAGACTTTGTGGGTGTTCTTCCTGTCTCTTTTCTGTTATTACATTAAGATCAGTGATTCTTCAGTAATGATGGATGATAGCCTGCAACATGAGTATTACTGGGGAGCTGTGAAAAAAACAGATTTATGGACCCCAGCCTTGAGATTGCATTTCAGAAGTTCTGGGTATGGGGGGGGGGTGTCTCAGAATCTATATTATTATCACTCTGAAGCTCCCAAAGTAATTGATGCTGAGTTAGGTTTGGAAATCCCTCCAAAAAAAAAAAAAAACATGAACTCACTGTCATTGAGTGACTTTTGACTCATAGTAATCTCCCTTGGGTTTTCAAGGTAGTAAATCTTTATGGAAGTAGATTGTCCAGTCTTTCTTTTGTGGAGTGGCTGGTGAGTTTGAATCACCAACCTTTTGATTAGCAGTCAAATGCCTTAGGCACTACGCCACCAGAGCTCCTTGAAAGACAGAAAATACCTGCTTCATTTTAGTTGTTCCCAACTGTGGAGTGTGGAGAAAGAAGACATTCTTCAGGGCTTAGTAATAGGGAGGATCTTGTGAAAGAGGGAGTGTTCAAACTGATTTCTGAGTAGGGCAGGGGAGACCACAGAGGATCTTGTATGCCATATTCACCCTTTAGACAATGGGATGAAGAGTTGATTCAGGGGAGTGATCACAGATAAGTACATGGAGAAACGGCCCTGCTGAATTTACACATAGCCAAGAACTGGAGCTATGTGATGCTTTTGGTTTGACAGTGAAGAAAAGGGAAACTTTGATAGCCTTCCTTGACATTTAGCCTCACTATCTGTCAACTTTATATCTCTAATTGTAGTTTCCTTTATTAGCATAAATATGAAAAAATTCATTTGGTGTATGTAATAGTTGAGGTTATATGTCAACTTAGCTGGGCTGTGGTTTTGAGTGGCTTGGCAGCTGGATGTAGTTATTCCCCACAATGAAATTGGATGTGATGTAATCAACCCCATAGTGGAATCTGTTGTGAGCAGTTAATTAGTTCCCTTTGGAGTGTGGGCTGCTTCCAGTATATATGGAGAAGTTTTGGGAAAGGTTGCTAGCTTTTTGGCATGTTTGGGATTCTGCATTTGATTGAGTTTTCACCTTCAGTTCCTAGACTTGAACCAGTGGACTGCCATGTTGCCTGATGATCTTGGTTCATCAGCCTCAGTAGCTAGCAGTTGCCTGAGTTAGAAATATTTAGCTTGCTCCAGTGGGTCTAGAACAAGAGGCAGTGCTAAAGCCCAAGGTTGAAGGGCCTTCACCCAGCCCCTAGAGCTGGCACTCTGAATTTGGACTTCTTGCCTCCTTAACTATAAAAGAATAAACTTCCGTTTGTTAAAGCCATCCACTTGCATTTCTGTTATAGCAGCAGTGGAGAACTAAGGCAGTGTAATTACATATTTTTACAAGAACTCGGGTGAAAAAGTTTCACTTCTTAGAATGTGTTGTCCAGGAATAACATGTGAGCTCCCTAGACTGTCTGGCTTTGTTTTCTAATCCTTGGCTGTCTCTTAATTTCATATAGGAAATCAGTTACAACGAGCTTACAAGAAATAGAAGGCCCTGATTTAGGTAACAGGATGAGAAGGAATACAATCATCTCTGCTGCTGCTGCTGCTGATGTTATCTTATGGAAGGGACATAATTACTGTTTTTCAAAAGGGGGGACTTCCCAGTTTATTGTTAGGGAACTGGTATTAATTTAAATGACCATTATCTTCTTTCAGATGCAAGCCAAATTAAGCCAGAAGTGCTGGCAGAAACTCTGCACTCACCTTTGCAAAATTTCCACATTGTGGACTTTCCTCTTCTAGCCTGAGAATATTTTCTTTTTTTATAGAAGTTGCTGTCCAGAGTTGTCTGGAGGCTTATCCTCACCTTGTCGGTGTTAGATAGCTGATTGGCATAAACTGTGTACTTGAGAGTAATCACCTGTGCAGCCCTGCTAATAACTTGTTTTATCTCTAAAACTTTGTTGGCTACCATCAAGTTCACCTCCTATTCACGGTGACCCCATTTGTTTTAGAGTAGAACTCCTGTTCCATAGGTTTTTTTTTTGGGGGGGGCGGGGGGAGGAGGCTGTAATCTTTACAGAAGCAGTTTGCTAGACTTTTCTTCTGTGGGCCTGTTAAGTGCGTTTCAACTACCAACTTTTAGGTTAGTAGCTGATCATAAACCACTTGTGCTACTCAGTCTCCTTAGAGCTTCCTCTGTACGTTAGGGTAGATGGTCCACTGGCTTTGCACCTTAAAACGTAGATGAAACGTGCTTTAAATTAAATTTACATTTACAAGTGAAAATTTTGAAAAAATACTTGGAAGGTGGTTATTTATGTTCTTCATTTGTTTTGGAAGGTGAACATGGGTATGTGTGTGAAAGAATGAACATTTTGTCTTCCAAAATGATGCATTTTATTTTAGTGCTGCATTTTTTCTTAAAATTTTTGTTTTCCTACCAGGAATACATTTTCTGTGTTCTTCAATTTTTTTATATAATAAGAAAAGTAACAAAACTTTAGTACATATGAACTCTAATGAGGTTTGAGTCTGTGGTAAGTCGTGCTAAGGTGAGGCAGTTTTGTCATTTATTCTATAAGTAAACATTCATGCATTGCATACTTTGTACCCAGTACCATATACATCCAGTCTGATAGAGTCACAGTGGGGATCAGCCCCTCCCTTCCATTGCTTAGAGCTGGCCAAGGGAGAGAAAACAGGCTTGGATAACTCCCAAACAAGGTGGAGGAGACTATGGCAGGCCAGGGTTTGGTAACCCATACCGGGAATTTATTTCCTGAGAAAAATCTCAGGCAGTTATGCTTTTTTTGGCTTTGTAAGTTTCCATGTCTAAAATTGACAATGCAGGGTGAATTATTATTATCATGATCAAAATGGATAGTTCACAGAAAAACTAGTGGTGTCCAGAATTAAGAACTTTATATAAGAGGATTCTGACACTTCCATAAATACACTCCAAAATATTCTGAGTACCTATTCTATTTAGGACCTGAGGATACAGCAGTGAACAATATAGGCAAAAATATCTGTCCTCAGGAAGTACCTCTTTTTTTTTTTTTTTTTTAAAAAGAATTGGAGTTAGACATTAAATCTCCCTCCTCCTCAAAAAATAGAGTATAGAATGCAAGATGGTGCTAGAGGCTATGGGAGAATGGTAGCAGGGAAAGGTGACAGATATATCTTGCAGGTAAGGGTGGGGTTGATTTTACTGAGAGGCTTCTTAAACATTCTGTAGTTGTAGGCAAAGACTTCACCATACACTGGGGAACACCCATTATCTACATGGGTCTTGGGAATTAACAAAATCTCAGTAGGATTATAATGGCAGACGTCATGACCCCTGTTTTCCACATGGGAGAAATGAGGCCTCAGAGTGGTGAAGTTGTCCTAAATTCACACAGTCTGTAGCAGATAGCATTATCTAAAAATGGAAGAACTATTCTCATCTTAGCTTTGCCATCTGAACCAGGAATCCTTCAGAGCCTGTTTCCTGCTGTCCCCCATGGACCTACCCCAGAACCGTGTAGAAGGATGGCAGCAAGCCTTCTGCTGATACACGTTCATACTTGTTGGAGCAGTGACCCTCTTCACCTATAGAGCATTCTGTACTTGTTCTCAGCCACCTCTCAAATCTGCCCCACCTCATTAGAAATGAGAATCTGATGCATTTAGAAATATATAAATTTTTTAGTCTATTTTTTTTGTGCATAGTAGGTCAATATGATTTTGAAATGTTTTACATTCCATTAGGGTGGTTCATTTTCCCCTAAGTGGTCATCAACAAGGGAAATACTAATAATTAATATTTAGACATGTAGAGCTGGAAAATTTTTGGTTTAAGTCCTTCTTTTGATAAAGTTTATGGGGTACAGGGAGGTAAAGTGATCTTTCTAATGTCACTTTGTTTTTGAGTGGTGTAGTACAGGCTAGAACCCCGATATAATCTTCTATGCCATCTTTAATGTAGTGCAGTCATTTATTTCTGACTATAAAAGTGGTAAGTGCTTTTACATAAAATACTGCATTGTCAGTGAAGGCAAACATGTATAC
>NW_006921793.1:3928820-3930322 GCF_000298275.1 Orycteropus afer afer
CAATGTCATGAGAAAGTGTATGTGAACTGCTGTATGGAAAGTGAATTTGCTCTGTAAACTTTCACCCAAATCACAATTAAAAAGAAAAAAGAACTTTCTTTAAAAAAAGTGGTAAGTGCTTTTAAAGAATAGTTGTAAAACACAAAAGGCTTTTTAGAGGGGGGGTGGAAATCACTAATCCACATGCCAGATGAAATCAAGAATTACTTGTTAGCGAGTTTTTTCCACCCAGTCCTGTATAAGTGTGATTATGAGCATTTTTTTCAGTGTAACCAAAAGTTATTAGAAAACATACTTTTTATTGGTTTTATTATTTGCCTTGTTTTGGACTTAGAGTTTATTGGATTGTCAATGGAGCATTAGGCTTCATCTAACTATCCATTTACTAACTTGCCTATCAGTTAACGAATTAGTAGACTGTGCATGTGGTGACACTTTTGATTGTTGTCTAATGATTTATGTATTTAACTGGTACCTGTTATTTAAATTATTGTTTTATCCCTAAATAATAGAGTTAGAGCTACTAAAAGGAAGAGATTTACATCTTAAAACTTTGGTTGGTTTTCCAACTCATATCTCTTCGGTCTTCACTTTTCTTTGTGAGTGGAGTGTCTTCTGTTGGTCTCTCCTCTAAGAACCATACAAACTCTGTGGGTTTCTCAGAAAACTCACAAGCACACAAAAATTTGTATATAATTTTAGAATGTTCATGGACCACTGTTCATCCCAAGTCTTTTTGGCTTCCAGGCTGTCTTAATCTGGTTTCTCTAGAGCAAAACCAGTGAGTGTGTGTGTGTGTGTGTGTACATGCATATATAGATATGTGTGTGTGTATGTATGTATGTGTGTGTATATATTATATATACAAACACACACACACACACACACACTTAAAGGAAATGATTCATGCAGTTGTGGGGGCTGGCAAGTCCCAAACCAGTGGGTCAAGTGGCAGGCTAGAGGCTTCTACTGGCTCATACGATTGCAGGAGCTGATGAACCCAAAATCTGCAGGTCAGCCAGCAAGCTGAAGACTTTTGCTGGCTTATGTCCCAAGAACTGGAGGTCATATGATGAGAAGAGCACAGGGTTGAGAAAGAGCCACCCTGGCTGAAACATATATCTTTGTATACTGGAGGCAGCCCCTCTGCTCCCCAAGGAAATTCACCTTTCAGCTGATGGGCTGATCACATCAGATCACAAAATGGAGGATGATTATTTTATATTACATTATGACAGAGCAGTTGGTCCAATGTCTGCCAAACCAGTTAGAATCATAGCCTAGCCAAGTTGACAAATAACATTAACCATCACACAGCCTAAGAAACATTAGAATAGATGTTGTTGTTGTTGTTGTTATGTGCCATCAAGTCGGACCCGACTCATAACGACCCCTTCTTGGGTTTCCGAGACAGTATCACTACGGAAGTAGATTGCCCAACCTTTCTTCCGAGGAGTGGCTGGTGGGTTTGACCCGCCAGCCTTCTGGTTAGCAGTTAAGTG
>NW_006921793.1:3930615-3932476 GCF_000298275.1 Orycteropus afer afer
AGGACTGAGGTAGCATTTCCTTGCTGGTTGTCCACTGGAGATAGTTCCAACTTAATTATATCTGCAGAAGCCCTTCACAGCAGCACTAGATTCATGTTCACTTTAGTAACTGGGAGAAGGTATGTGTTAATGAGTTGGGAATTTTGGGGGCTGTCTTGGAATTTTGCCTACTGTGCACATGAAATAGCAGTGAAACACTGTCTGATATATTATTGGAAAATGTTATGAATAGCCCTGGAACATTGTTCTATATAGTGTCAGAAGATGAGCCCATCAGATCAGAAGGCACTGAAAATTTGGGAAAGAGCTGACTACTTAGAGACGACCTTAACAATAGGTCTAAAGCTTCCGGGACCTCCCTTGGCTGATGTGGCACTACTCAAAATGAGTAGAAACAGATGCAAGCATCCATTAATAATTGGAACATGTATGAGGTATGCAATAGGAAAATTGGAAGTTGTAAAAAATGAAATGGAATGCAGAGAGATCGATATCCTTCTACATTAGTGAGTTGAAGTGGACTGGTTTTGGCCATTTTGAATCAGACAACCATATGATCTACTATTTCAGGAAATTGAAGAGGAATGGTGTGGAATTCATCACCATAAAGACTGTTCCAAGATCTTTCCTGAAGTACAACACTGTCAGTGATAAATAATACCCATATGCCTGCAGGGTAGACCAGTTACTACTACTGCTATTCAGATTTACACACCAGCCACCAAAGCTAAAGATGAGGAAATTGAAGATTTCTACCAACTTCTGCAGTCTGAAATTGACCAAATATGCAATCAGGATGTGTTGATTATCACTGATGACTGGAACGCAAAAGTTGGAAACAAGGAAGAGTTACCAGTAGTTGGAAAATTTTCTCTTGGTAACCGAAATGATGCTGGAGATTGTATGATAGACTTTTGCAAGACCAATGACTTATTCATTGCAAATACCTTTTTCAACAACATAAGTGATGACTATACATGTGGACCTCACCGGATGGAATACACAGGAATCAGATTGACTACATCTGTGGCAAGAGGTGATGGAGAAGTTCAATTATCTCCAGCTAAAACAAGGCCAGGAGCTGATTGTGGGACAAACCATCAACTCATATGAACATTCAAGTTGAAGTTGAGACAATTAAAACAAGTTCATGAGAGCCAAAATATGACCTTGATAATATTCCTCCTGACTTTAGAGACCATTTAAAGAATAGATTTGATGCATTGAACACCAGTAACCGAAAACTAGAGGAATTGTGAGATGACATCAAGGATATTATCCGTGAAGAAAGCAAGAGGTCATTAAAAAGATAAAGGAAGACCAAAATGGATGTGAGAAGAGACTCTGAAACTTGCCCTTGAGGGGAGAATAGCTAAAGCAAATGGAAGAAATGACAAGATAGAAGAGCTGAATAGAAGATTTCAAAGAGCAGCTCAAGCAGACAAAGCTAATTGCTATGATGAAATGTGCAAAGACCTAGAATTAGAAAACCAAAAGGTAAGAACATGATTGGCATTTCTCAAGCGGAAAGAACTGAGGAAAAAATTTAGCTTCAAGTTGCAATATTGGAAGATTCTGTGTGCAAAATATTGAATGATGCAGGAAGCATCAGAAGAAGATGGGAGGAATACACAGAGTCACTGTAACAAAAAGAACTGGTCTATCTTTATCCATTTCAGGAGGTGGCATATGATCAAGAACCAGTGGTATTAAAGGAAGATGTTGAAGCTGTACTGAAAGAATTGGTGAAGAGTAGGCCTCCAGGAATTGACTGAATGCCCACTGAGATGTTTCAACAAACGGATGCCCCACTGGAGGCACTCACTTGGTTATGCCAAGAGATTTGGAAGACAGCTATCTG
>NW_006921793.1:3933140-3947130 GCF_000298275.1 Orycteropus afer afer
ACAACTGGTCCAATAAATAGCTTCATGGTGGCTGGAGAAAAGATTGAAGTTGTCAAGGACTTCATAGTACTTGGTTTTACAATCAACACCAATGGAAGCAGCAGTCAAGAGATCAAATGACATATTGCATTGGGCAAATCTGCTGGAAAAGACCTCTTTCAAGTGATGAAGAGCAAAGATGTCTCCTTGAAGACTAAGGTGTGCCCAACCCAAGCCATGGTATTTTCAGTCACTTCTTTCGTGTGTGAGAACTGGACAATGAATAAGGAATACCGAAGAAGAGTTGATGGTTTTGAGTTGTGGTGTTGGAGAAGAATGCTAAGAGTACTATGGTCTGCTAAAAGAACTAACAAATCTGTCCTGGAAGAATTTCAGCCAGAATGCTCCTTGGAAGCGAGAATGGCAAGACTTCATCTCACCTACTTTGATCACGTTGTCGGAAGGAACCATTCCCTGGAGAAAGATATGATGCTTGGTAAAGTGGAGGGTCAGCGAAGAAGGGGAAGGCCCTCAATGAGATGGATAGACACAGTGGCTGCAATGATGGACTCAGGTATAACAAGGATCATGAGGCTGGCACAAGACTGAGCAGTGTTTCGTTCTGCTGTGCATAGAGTTGCTATGAGTCAGAGACAACTCGTCGGCACCTAACAATAACAACAATAACAGTGCACATGAAAAAGCTACTCTTAGAACAAAAGATTGAACATGAACTCATTAAAAACTTTCATGTTTATATATGTATTAGACACCAATGTATATATTTATGTATTGACATATAAATGAATATATATATGCATAGATATGTCAGTGGATATGTTTATATATGGATAGATGATTGATATATTTATAGATGTATAGATATGTTAATATATTTATAGACAGGTAGGTGGAAATATTTGTGTATAGGCATACAGGTAAACAAAAACCAATCAGTTACTGTCAGATTGATTATAACTCATGGTGACCCTATGTGTTCCTGAGTAGAACTGTTCTCCCTTAGGGACTATTATTTATTTATTTATTTTTCCATTTTATTCTTGGTGTAAATATACACAACAAAACCTGCTCCCATTCCACAGTTTCTGGACGTAAGGATCAGTGACGTTGGTTAAATTTGCATTGCCAGTGTTCTGGTTATATCTGTTCTGTTGTGTCACTTGCATACTTAATCTCCCTGCCCCTTGGCTGCTTTGAAATAGCTATTTATCCCTTGGTCTTACACATTATTTTATTTTTCCCCAAGTAACACAATTCTCAGTGTTATTTAAAGGGATAATTTCATTTCAAGATTTGAAGAGCAACTGAGGGCTGTAGTCTCAGGGACTCCTTCTAATCTCAGTAGGTGCAGTAAGTCTGGATTCTTTAACAATTTGAAGTTCTGTTTCACATTTTTCTCCCTTTCTATCAGGATTTTTTCTATTTTTCCGATAAGAACATTCAGTAGTAGTGGCCAGGCACCATCTAGTTCTTCTGGTCAAGGTGGAGAAAGGAGTGGTTTGTGTAGACTAATAGTCCTGTAGTATAGTTCATTCTCTGATTCTTGGGTTTCCCTTTTTGTTTCAGAAATATGAAGACCATTAGTTGTATCTTACATGACTGCTTGTAAGCTCTTAAAACCCCAGACACTACTCACCATAGTACAACATAAACTTTGAGAACTATATTATGCCAGTTGAGGATTGGCTCACGAGACCACAATACTAAGCTCCCAAACTAAGAGAATCCCATGGTGGTTATGATTGGTTGTCTAATGAGTATCAAAATCTGTAGTTCACCGGCCCTTTTTATTTTGGTGGTGGTTCTTATTGCAAAATGGCATTTGTTTTTGGTTGTAACTCTTCTTAGAGTCACCTTGGTAGTTCTGATATAGAAATCCTCTCTTCCCCCTGCCTTTCCTTGTCTTCACATCCATTCTTTTTGTTGCTCTTTCTCCTCTGTTGTTATTGATAGTTTGACACCTTTCTCTGTGCATCTGTTGCCTCTAATGTATTTCAGTCTTCTCTGCTGATTCTTGAACCTTCTAGCTACCATGGTTTTTTCCCTTTAAATTTTATTTATTTATTGTTGAGAATATACACAGAAAAAAATACACTATTTCAACTGTTTCTACATGTACAATTTAGTGACATTGATTATATTCTTCCAGTTGAGCAACCATTCTCACCCTCCATTTCTGAGTTGTCCCTCCCTCATTAACAGAAACTCACTACCCCCTAAGATTCCTATCTAATCTTTCAAGTTGCTGTCATCAGTTTGATACCATGTTACCCAAAAAACCAAACCCATTGCCATTGCGTTGATTTCGATGCATAGGGTTTCCAAGGCTATAAATTTTTATGGAAGCAGACTGCCTTATCTTTCTCCTGTGGAGTGGTTAGTGGGTTTGAACCACTGGCCTTTTGGTTAGCAGCTCCCTACTTTAACCACTGCCCTACCAGAGTTCTTTTGATAGTCGTTAAAAGAGGTAATGCTCAAGGCAGACCTTTATTTGCTAGTTAAATTATTGTTCAGTTTTAAGATAACTTCTGGGGATTTTTTTTTGCGTGTGTGTGTGTGATTTGGGTGAAACTTTACTGAGCAAATTCACTTTCCATATAGCAGTTCACACACGTGTTGTCTCATGACATTGACTACAATTTACCCCAGTACAACAGCTCCCCTCCCACTTCCTCCCAATAGTTACCACTTCCCTGTGTCCATCCCTCCATGCACTCCTGCCCCCTGAACTGTCTCCCTGTGCATAAACAGCCCTTCTTTCTCCCATGATTGTTCTCTCCAAGGAGTGTATCTACCTCAGGTAAATCAGGTAAATGTTCAACTTATATCCCTGTCTTGCTTGGCTAGAAGCCACAGGTGTGGGTTCAATTCCAGACCTGAAGGGCAGCTAGGGACCATAGTCTCAGTGGTTCTACCAGTCTCTATTGGACCAGCAAACCTGCCCCCCCCCCTTTTTTCTTTTTCCAAATGATTTTGAGTTTTGTTCCATACTGTTCTCCCTCTCTCTCCAGGATCTCCTACATAGATCCCCCTCTGAGTGGTTGACAGTGGTAGCCAGGCACCATCTAGTTCTTCTGTTTCATAGTTGTATAGGCTGAGGATCGCATGGTGTACCAGTCACTTGGACGAATTGTTTCCATGAATCTTTTGTTTTCTTCATTCTTCTTTGCTCTGGACTAGGAGAGACCCATTGTTGCATCTAGATGGCTGCTTGCAAGCTTTTAAGATCCCAGTCACTACTCGCCAAAGTAGGAGGTAGAACAATGTTTTTTGTAGTATGTTATGCCAATTGAGCTTGCTGTTCCCTGTGACTATGGTCCCAAGCCCACAGGTTCAACTACTCGCTCTCTGGGGATATTTTTGGCTTAAGGTTTAAAGGGGTCCATCCACCCTGTATGGCTCCATAAGGTATCTACCATGATTTTATTTTTCTCCAAGGCCAGATCATTTTCCTGATACCTTTATTTTTTTTGCCCAACAAACTGACCAGTAACAATACATTGTGGAATATCTTTAGTCCTTTACTCCCTTTTGTAATTATTCTTGATAATTTGTACTTGGTAATTCTTTCTCACTTCCCCAGAATAAGAGAAAAGGAATGATTACTTGGAAGTAGATATTTTTAAAAATTATAGGTATTTTTTATATTTTAAATATCCTTCTAATGTGCCAAGAACCCATAATAAAGACAGGAAAAAAAAGTTCCATTAAATTGAGATACTAGATAATTATTTCTTTTTGTATTATATGGTTATTAGCTACAGCAAATGAATTTTCAAAAATTAAAGATTCATTGCTAAGAGCAAACTTTTTAACAGGACTTTTTAAAGGTTCAGTGGTACTGTTTCCAAGTACACCTTTGTCTCAAGAAATGTCTAGCAAATTTTGCAGAATAATGTTTTCTTAGCTGAGAGAAAGGAATATTTTAATAGTAAGTTGTCTGTTGTATGAATAGGTTGAAAGCCTCTTCTTTTATTTGGATGATTAACAAATGAAAATGTTTGCATTTTTGTACAACTGCTGTATTTCATGTTAGTGTAAAGATGTCCAAATTAAAAAAAAAACAAACAAACAAAAAACACCCCCTGCATCAAGTTGATTCTGACGCATAGTGACCCCATGGGTTTTCCAAGATAGTAAATCTTTACAGAGGTGGACTGCCCCATCTTCCTTCTGGGGAGCAGCAGTTGGTGGGCTTGAACTGCCAACTTTCTAGTTAGCATTCAAATGCCTTTGGCACTGCACCATCAGAGCTCCTTAGTAAACATGTCCAGTGACATAGAATTGACATAAACATTCAGTTCAGCAAGTAAGATTTGAGTGCTTGCAGTACCTAAGACATTGGAGCCTCAGATTTGGTTAAGATGGAGTCTGTGCCCTTAATAAATTTACAGTTTCACTGAACTATTTGACACATACAAAGTTCATAAAAGGTTTCATGGAGAAAGTGTCATTTAAACTGGGTCTGTGGCAAGTGTTAGCCACTCCTGGTTGAAAGCCTCTGTCAGCAGGTCTGTTTTCCAGAATGTGATGTGATTTCATCGTGTATTGTGTGTGTGTGTGGGAGGGGTGGAGGTAGGATTTCATGTGGGGTTTTGGGTACTGAGTTAGCCATCTTCATAGTCAGAAATTGCCCTTGAAAATTCCATAAATTTCCTATACAGTTTTCATGGTTTTACATAAACAACCTGTATAATATTTTTGTATGCATATTAAAATTTGAGAACTAAAACCCATATTCAGACACCTACATATTCATTCCATTCTTGTTTGAAAGCATTCCTACTTCCCCACAGGGCTTATACTCCATTCTGTTTTAATAGTAAGCCTCTGTACTCTTAATAAGGGGACTTGGTGGCACTGTGGTTAAGTGCTTGAAATCATAAGATTCGTGGTTGGAACCTACCAGCTGCTCTGCAGGAGAAAGATGTATGGCAGTCTGCTTCTGTAAAGATTTACAGCCTTGGAAACCCTTTGGGGCATTTCTCCTGTGCCTTATAGGGTCACTGTGTGTTGGAATTGACTTGATTGCAATGGGTATGGTTTCCTTAATACATGTTAACAGATTTGTTTGTTGCTGTAAGAGGTCAAGCAAGACAATGTGTGAATGAACTTGAAGTTGGTAGATAATAGAAGCTCAATAAATGTTTGTGGACTTTGCATCCAAGATCCTAACTTGTATCTTGTTCTTAGAAATGTTGTGAAGGCTTGACCACCTACTTCCTGTCTTTCAAAGATGGGATTTCCTCTTGTGACTATACCAAACAGCTGCCATTCTCATGTTCTTGGACACTGATCTCATGGACACTTTAGAGAAACCACATCCTACTTCGAAGTTTGGGTTCTAAATAAAGATATACCAAGATGACCTTTTGGTCATCAGATTTCTAAAGTGACCTAAACAAGCAATATGGAACTCAAGCACTTTAAACTCCCTGAGAATGTATGTAGCAGGAAAGCTCACATGTAGTCTCTCCATTCGTCTAAATCCTTGAAATTCCCTCATTCATCAAGTTGGACCTACTTGAGGGTGATAGATGACTGTCTTGATACAGCTTTCCTTGATCTGGATTTATTATGCTCTAGAGATGGGAACTCTGGTAGCATAGTGCCTAAGGCGCTTGACTGCTTACCAGAAGGCTGGGGGTTCAAACCCACCAGCCCCTCCTTGGAAGGAAGATTGGGCAATCTACTTCCATAGTGATAGCCCCAAGGAGGGGTCGCTATGAGTTGGGTCCAACTTGACGGCACATAACAACAACAACAACAGAGATGGTGGTGAGAAGCAACTGAATTTTGCTACTAACTTTCCCATTAATGTTGAAAATTTGTCTAGTTGATTAATTCATTGCCCCTTTATGTAAATCTCAGTGTGAAAAATTTTTTAAAAATTTACTTGCCTTATACTTTGCTATTTTTCTCCTTTTGATGACATGATTCTATGGGTGGTGCAAACAGTTAAATGCTTGACAAGCTGGAAATTGGTCTTTCAAATTCACCCAAGAATAGCCTTGGAAGGCAGGCCTGGCTATGTGCTTCCGAAGGTCACAGCCTTGAAAATCCCGTGGAGCGGTTCTACTCTGCACACGTTGGGTCTCCGTGAGTTGGAATCAACTTGACAGCAACTGATAACAATAATTTTGCCTTGGCTTCCTGAAAGCCAATAAATTTTTTTCCTTGGTTATAAAAAATATATAAATTCATTGCTGAAAATTTGAAAACCATAGAAAAACTTAAAATTGATGTCTGGTTCATGACATGAACACAGGTTCAAGAGGAATATTTGAAGGTATCTATCATAGTCATAGATCCATAGTGTCTCAGTGGTTAAAGCTCTTGGCCACTAACCAAAAGATCAGCAGTTCAAACTCACCAGCCGCTCTGTGGGAGAAAGATGAGAGTCTGTTTCTGCAAAGATTTATAGCCTTGAGAACCCTTTGAGCACTTCTGTTTTGTTCTGTGTGGTTGCTGTGAGACAGCATTGGGTTATTTGATCATAGTCAAGCAGCAAAGAGGGAAGAACAGTTGATTTTAAATTACTGAAGCCCTTTGTAATGTGTTGAAGCAACACAATTTGTGGAATTGTCTCTAAAGATAATATGGCCAAAGTCCAGAATTTAAGACTAAGATTAATTTAAATTGGAAAAATAACAGCAACAATGACAGTATTGCATTAAATGAACACCTACTGTAAAAAGCTGTGCTTTGTCATTTAAAAACGTTTTTACTTTCTAACTTACTTTAAATGACATTAAACTCAGATGCTGCTGTTACCTAATTGCTACCTAGTGATCTGGTAGCTTTACAAACTTGTGCCTTTTAGCTATTTGATCGTAATTGGAATAGACAACTAGTCCAGCATAGTATTATGGTTAAGGGTACGCACAGTGGTTCCAGATTGCCACTTCTCACTGTGTGGCCTTGAGCAGGCTACATAACCTCCGTGTATCAGTTTCCTCATTTGTAAGATGAGAATACTATTACCTTCTTCACAGTGCAATAACAAGGACAAAATAAATTGGGACCTGTAAGAGGCTTGAATAGACGCTGGCACACAGTGAGCACTATATCCTCCTTGTGTTTCCAAGACAGTATCTCTATGGAAGTAGATTGCCCAGTCTTCCTTCCAAGGAGTGGCCTAAGGCATTTATTTGACTGCTAACCAGAAGGTTGGCAGTTCAAACCCACTGGCTACTCTGTAGAAGGAAGACTGGGCAATCTACTTCCATAAAGATTTACTGCCTTGGAAACTCAAAGTGGGTTGTTGCAATCAACTTGATGACAGTGAGTTTTGGCTTTTGGCCCTACAGACTATTTTGACCCAATAAATAGGATAGCACTTCTGTCAGTCCGGAATGTCTGAGGGCTTAATGATAATGACAATTTGAAGAAGAATTGGTTTATATAGGACTTCTCCAGCCATTTTGAAAAGGTTTGAGTTGAATTGGTTGTGCTAATTGTACTAATGCTTAGTTGATTTGTAGAGTCCTTTTAAACTTGATCCTTTTTATCCTTTATTTGCTTTAATAGCACAGTTCTAAGTTTTGATAGAACATTTCTGTTCTATATTTATGTAACTGAAATTCTTCCCTCCCTGCATCCTATTGTAACTTTACAAATATAAACCATATTATTTCAGATCAGAGATTTGGCAGGAGAGCTTATATCTGAAAGATGACCCAAGGTTGAGAGATTGGGTAGGTTTTAAAGAAATTTCTTTTACAGAATTTACTACCTTTTTGTTATGAACTTATTGAACCCTACTTCATTACATAATTAATATCTCTTCTCAGTCAGAAGGATTCCTGGTGTTTGAAGTGACAGACTCAACTCAGCTGGTGAAGTGGAGTGGCTGCAGGAGACCCTTGTGCAAGGAAAGGAGATAGTGCGGGCATAGGCTGGGATCTGGGCTCCTTACCACCTGCCCTAAGCCATCCCAGCCACAGGAATTTTGCCTTGAAACTGGGAGATTTATACCTATATTGCAAGATTTATGTAAGATTTGAGATAATATTTCTGTAATAGTTTATATATTACCCTATATAAACTATCTAAACAGATATCTTAAAGCATCTGTTATTGTTATATGCTAACTAGTTTCATTGTTTGCTTAATACTACTACTAGTACTACTAGGAGTGCCTGTGTGGTGGAAACTGTTAATGTGCTCAGCTGCTAACCACAAGGTTGGAGGTTTGAGTCTACCCATAGGAACCTTGGAAGAAAGGTTTGATGACCCAAAAACTAAAATGAAGCACACTGCCATCAAGTTGATTTTGACTCATAGTGACCATATAGGATAGAGTAGAAATGCCTTATAGGGTTCCCAAGGCTGTGAATCTTTACAGAAGGAGACTGCCTCCTCTTTCTTTCACAGAGCAGCTTACCTTTTGGTCATCAACCATAAGCCTTAACCACTGCACCACCAGAGCTCCTGGTGATATACTTCCAAAAAATTCATCCTCTGAAAACCCTATGAAACACATTTGTACTCTGACACACATGGAGCCACTGTGAGTCAAAATCAACTTGATGGCGATGACAACAACTATTATTTATTAAACATTCCCTGATTTCAAGAAAATAAGCAGAATGTAACTAATTAGGTAAAGTTCTACAGCACCCTAGGAAGTGAAGATTAATGTTTATTGGGTGCTGTCATCATTGAACCATAGAATGGTAAATCTCTTTCCTGTACTTCTGTGTATCTCTTTGATTAATTTGTCATTCATTATTTGATGTCTGTTTATCTTGCCTTCCCGATTGCCAAGTTCCTTGAGGGGAGTGACACTCTATATTAATACTGTGATCCCCTCAGTACCTTGTCATTCATTGCCATTGCGTTGATTCCAACTCAGAGTGACCCTAGAGGACAGTGTAGAATTGCCCCATAGAGTTTCCAACACTATTCATCTTTATGGAAGCAGACTGCCACCTCTCTCTCCTGTGGAGTGGCTGGTAGGTTTGAACTGTTGACTTTTTGGTGAACAGATGAGTGCTTTAAGCACTGTACCACTAGAGCTTCTTTCAGTACCTAGTACTGGGCATGAAATAGGTATCCACATAGCTGTTGGTGAATTTAAAGTTCTGTTTAATAAAAGCATTTTCCATTATATGTTGTGGTGGTGGTGGTATTATTGTTACACACTGTTGAGTTGGACCTGACTGATAGTGATCCTTCCTTGGGTTTCTGAGGCAGTATCACTACAGAAGTAGATTGCCCAAACTTCCTTGCGAGGAGTTGGCTGGTGGATTTGAACCGCCAGCCTTTTGGTTAGCAGTCAAGTGCCTTAGGCACTTGTCTTCCTGGCATTAAATGATAAATGAATTAAGTTTTGCAAGGGCTGTGGATTTGTGTGCTATGAGGTAGGTAGGGAGAAACTCTTCCCATACCTGCATCCTTGAGGCTGTTGTGTTAGCTCTGGCAGCAGGAACACCATTTCTAGTTGTTCTTCCCTGCTTTGATATCAGCCAAGCATTTGGTGTTTAGCCATAACACAAATCAAAGCATTCACAAACTTTAATAATATTACAACAACCAGACAACTTAGCCTTCTCTTCAATTCTGTAAGCTTCACGTTTAAAGTAATGATGAAGGTGTCTGTGAATCGGTTTCTTTTAAACACTGCGCTGTTTTGATTCGGATAGGTTTGGCCCACGCTGTGTGGACTAGACACAATAAGGCCCGTCTTTATCAGAGAGACAGTACGCTGTGTATTGTACAATTTGGGGTTTGTTTTCCTTTGGCTGGCGAGTGGGATCCTCCCATTTTCCGAGGAGTAGTAAGACTCCTGGAGGCCGGCCTTCACTGTCATGCCTTCCCACCACACCAGGCCCTGCAGACAGAGCTCCGAGGCAGAATCCAGCCAGAAGGCTGACCACTTGTGCCTGGGAGGCCAGCTTCCTTTCCTTCCGTGGGCTACTGGCATGCATCTGCCTTGCACAGCCAGAGGCTCACAGCTGTCCGCATTGCATACTTTCTGACTTGCTTTCTCAGCCGAGAATGCAGGCTGATAAATGCAGGACAAGTAGCAGAAGTGTCAAAAAAGAGCTTGTGATCGAGTCCCCCCTGCAATGCAAGGATGCAGCTCAGGGAGAAGTGGAAGTCGACAGCCCAGGTCCAGTGCTGGTAAGAGGGTCTTATCTAAAGCTTAGATGTTGTCATTGCCACTTAGTGTTCTTGTTACGTGTGAGGAGTAGGTGCATTTTTACCCTCTGTTTGATTTTGAAGCTGGCTCCACTTGTCTCTTATGAACTCTCCTCTCCTTTTCTGTATATTGATTTCAGTTCGACCTTGATTCTTCTTTGTGAGGATAGAAATACAGATAATTGTGTTGGTGAATGTGGTTTCCAGGAGCCTTCTTTGTTAAGAACAATTATGTATTGTTCAAAAGTATATCTCACCTAGCTGCACAGTTTCCAAACATAACCCAGGGAGGCATGCTTTATTTACTCTCATAGGGTTGAAAAGAGATGTACTTTGCCAAAATTAAAAAAGTTTTTCATTATGTATTTGTTATGGGGAAAATTAGGAGGGAGACATTTGGAGGTTTAAGAACATAGCTGTTGAAGTCTCTGTTTTCTCTCACTTGTTTGAATAGGAGGTTTGCCTTGAAAAAAGTAAGAAGGAACCTAAACTTTGAACCAACTTATAGGGAAGTTTCCCTTCTTAATATTAGCTAAACTCTTTGTAGTTTGGATAAAGTCAAGTGCTCCAGCAGATTTTCTAAGTAAGGAATGTGAAGAATGGTAGTGTTGTTATCAATGAGTAGGTTGTCCTTCACTTTCGGAATTTCTTTGGTACAATAAAAGCACATAATTTTTTAAGCAAGCTGCAAAAACCACCAACATGCACTACAAAGGAGACAATTGAGCCTTTCAAATTATTTGCTTAAAGGAATTGTTAAACTCTATTTAGTGATTTTATTCAGTGATTTTTAACATCGAGGATGAATGGCTATTAT
Organism: Orycteropus afer afer; assembly: GCF_000298275.1. Lineage (NCBI taxonomy): Eukaryota > Metazoa > Chordata > Mammalia > Tubulidentata > Orycteropodidae > Orycteropus > Orycteropus afer. The sequence goes on from NW_006921793.1 coordinate 3,944,104, forward strand.
CATAAAGGATTTAGATACTAATTTAGTGAATTTTCAATTAATGTTTTAAGAATCTGAACTTAAAAGTTTCTTAACGGGTTTGATTTGTACTGAATTGCTGTCTTACTTGTGTGACTAACTATCTTATATTGGATTGCTTTCAAAATTATATTCTAATCCTGGACTGAGAAAGACAGATTATCTTTTTCACTGCACATTTTTCATTTTAGAGATTTAGATTTATGTTTAACTCTCGGGTGTATTGGTTAGAGAGATTATTCATTATCTTGGATTTCTTTCTGCTAGTACAATAACTTATTTATCTATTGAGTAGTTAAACAGCTTGCATGTTGTATAGATTTAACTGGTTAAAGCTCCTAGCTGATGGTAGTTTATAATTTCTTAGAGGAAGTTGTGTGGTTTGGGCTCCCTAGTGAATATTCTTAAAAATCTTTTGTTAGTGATTCTCCAGATGTGTAGAAATATTTGTCCAGAGGATTAAATACATCATAAAAAGATGTGTGGTGATTTTTAAGTCACACAAATGACTTTTTCAAAATTTAGCCCTCTTTTAGTGCTCAAAAAATAGGCTGCTCATGTCCTAGTTATTTGTTTAGGTCAAATCTTGCTATATCCAGTTCCACAGGGAGTTGTTTTTCCACTGTAATGGATGAGGCTGGGCTGGCTGCCCCTGCAGCTGGCAGTAGTACTCATTGGGACCCTGTAGCTTCTGGCATTGTGGAGAAAGTTCTGGCTCTCTGCACCTGCCCAGGGAGAGGTGAAGGCAATAGTAATACTAGGAACTTTTTCTTACCTGATAATGTATCTCTTTTTTCTGGGGGTAAGTGAGATATAAAACAGCTAATATCAGATTAGAGAAACAAGGCTATCTAAGCAGGGCCTTCCCTTGGGGCAGATCTCCTTAAAGTGGCTATCTTGGCTTATGGCCAATGAGAATTTAAAATTTCACAAAATGAAACTTGTTTCTTAAGATGATTTTTTGAAAGTATGTATGCATAGCCATAAGCTCTATTTGTTGTAGTGCTACTTAATATTATAATGCACTGAGCCATGACTTGGTAAGAATCCCCAAGTCAGTAAATAATGTAAGCGAATTTTACTGAGAAATGATTAAATGTGGGTAATGTATTTTATTCAAAAGGTGGCACTTTGAAATCATGTTTTACTTAAATATACAAACAGTTCTTGGAAGCAGAATATTATGTAGTTTAGAAAGCATAAAAGTAATTTACTCACATAATAAGAAATACATATGGTGTAGAAATGGGGAAAAATGTACTTTTACCCTTATCCTTGAAAAGTGCCCGCTATTATTAATTTGGTGTATGATGTATTTCCAGACTTCTCCCTGTGCATATAAAAGCATAGTTTACCTATGTGTGTGTATTTTTGGAAAAAGTACTGGTATACATTTCTGCAGGCTGATTTCCTCCCAAAACACACCAAAGACATCATTCTTGGTCACCATATGGATATTTAAGAAGCACTTAAATATTTTGTGTTTAAGGCATTTGGTTGTTAATGAAAAAGGTCAGTGGTTCAAACCCACCAGCTGCTCTGCGGAAGAAAGATGAGATAGTCTGCTTCCATAAAGATTTACAGCCTTGGAAATCCAACGGTGGTTGCTACAAGTCAGAATTGACTCAATGGCAGTGTGTTTGGTTTTATGTATATTTATGCCATTATTTTTAATGGCTGTAAATACAAGTTTGCTTAGTTTATTTTCAATTGTTTGAAATTATTAACACTACCACAGTGAATATGTTGGTAAATATATCTTAAAGCACTTCTGCAAGTCAAGAATAGTAGGTTTTCTATAAAACTCCTATAGTGGTTTTCTCTTGCTCTTTTATGTGATAATAATGTTTCTCTCCCTCTGTCAGTGCTAGAGTTGAGGGTTCCCTTAGCAGTGCCTGCTTGTTCAGTGCTAGATAAAGAAAGTCATTTATTGTTTTCTAGTAAATGTATGTAGTGGACATTGTAAAGTGTCAGAGGCTGCAAGGCTTAACTCACGGGCAACTACATAGGAATTTCTTGTCCCTTACATTGTGACAGTCAGTGGAGGTGGGACGTATGTGGTGAAACTTAGTCGTTCCTATCCCAGACTCACTGCGAAACCCATTGAAAAATGACCCTGTGAACTGGGAATGACTCACAGGGGAACAATCAGGGTATTCTTGATGTCTACATTTGGTACATGTTACTTATCCTGCTTACATCTGAATACCTGTTTTCATGTCCGACCTCTAAAGTAGTTACTGTAAATAATTTTTTTCTAATTGTTGCTGCACATCTATGGAGAGGAAAAGGGTGTGACCTCAAAGAATCAAAAATGATTAGGATATGTGTAGTTTATGTGGCCCTTTAATTTTTTTACCTTCATGAGGCAGTTAAGTACCATAGCACAGGTCTTTATTTTGGGGATTTTGAAGGTTGAAAGATTTGAGGAAAGAGACAAGCTGAATTTTCATGTGTTGGGTGTACTTATTAGGTAACTTTTTGAAAGGTATCTTTAATTTTTTGAAAAGTGTTAAGAATGGAATATTTAAATATTTGAATGATTGCTCTAGGTATATAGCTATGTGAGAAGGCAGAGTGTGTGCCAAAGTGGAAAGGAGTAGGAGACTTGGTTTCTGGTTGAGCAAGTCAGTACATGACTCAGGAACTCTGATATCTCTTCTGAGGTAGTGAGACTAGAAAACATTTTCTATCTCTGAAATTCTGTTTATTCTAGAAGTAGTAGAATAAATAAATTAAGATGCAAACCCTAGAGTGTAAGGTATGGGTAATGATCATCTTACTGTTAACATTCTATAAGACTTCAGAGTACTGGTGTTGAGTTAATTAAAGTGTACTTATGCAGAAAGCTTTTCATGCCATAAGGCTTTAATGACATTGCATTTAGGATGTTCAATAAGTGTTTTGTTTTTTTTTTAATATTGGGTGGTGAAGAAAAGAAATTAGTGTGGGCTTTTTAAGATTGTTTATTCTCAGATGACCCCCACCCAGCAAAAAAACAAAAGAACC
>NW_006921793.1:3949610-3956526 GCF_000298275.1 Orycteropus afer afer
TTCTGAGGCAGTATCACTACGGAAGTAGATTGCCCAACCTTCCTTCTGAGGAGTGGCTGGTGGGTTTGAACCACCAGCCTTCTGGGTAGTAGTCAAGTGCCTTAGCCACTATACTACCAGAGCTCCTAAAGTTGGTATTAGAGTCACTTATTTTAGGTGCCACATTTAACCATCTTCCCAGAAGGTTATATAAGATCATGGATTGGTAGACTGTCTTGAGTTTGGTGTCATCTTGTTTCTCCTCCCACCCAAAATTGTTCTTTTCATTTATTTACACCTTGATAACAAGTGAAATTAGCACTATTGCCCCAGTTACATTTAGAAGAATTTACCATATACTCCCTAAAAATCTCCAAAACATACTTCCTGCCATTGAGTCTATTACGGCTCATAGCAACCCTTGTTGGGTTTCTAAGGCTGTCAATCTTTAAGGAAACAGATTGCCTCTTCTTTCTTCCACAAAGTAGCTAGTGGATTCTAACCACCTGCCTTTTAGTTAGCAGTCAAATGCCTTAACCACCATACCACCAGAGCTTCTTGCCATTTGCTCAGGTATACTATATTCTTTGAAAATAGTGGCAACGATAAAGCATCAGAATTATGTTACAGGTAGCTGGTAGCTTGGGTGGTCTAAGAGAAATACTGTGAATCCAGGGACATAATTTTGAGCCCAGATAGCACTAAATCACTACAAATTCCGCACCCCCCCCCCTTCCCAACATACTTCATTTTCTCCTCTATAAAATGAGAGGCATGTAGTAAATTATCTTCAGGGTCTTTCTGGGGCTGAAGCTCCATGTTTCAGGCTTCATGGCTTTGACCAAACTAACTGTAACAGAGTCAGCTTAGTACTCTGGAGCTTTAGTTGCAGGTTCTAAGTTCTGTTGATGTAAAATCATAAGGGTTTCGAGTAGTAGGAGCTTTAAAATGGGATATTGGATTTCTACTCAAGTAAGAAGTAACATGAGTGAAATGGTTTGGTCAACCTGAAAATAAAAGTGGTAGCAGATTTTTAGAGTAAGCAGGAAATAATACACAGGAGATCCAAGAAGATCTAGCTTGTACCTACAGATAATATATTGCTGAGTAATTTTAGAACCAAGATGTTTGTAAATTATAGCCTATACTCAACTTTCCAAAAGTTTAAAATGTGCCTATAATGTGATAGGGCTAGTCCTAAATTTCTCTTAAGGAACTCTAGCGGTTTAGTGGTTGAGGCATTTGGCTGCTAACCCACAGGTTCAAATCCAGCAGCCATTCTGCAGAAGAAAGATAAGGCAGTCTGCTTCCATAGAGATTTATAGCCTTGGAAACCCACAGGGGTTGTTGTGAGTTGGAATTGACTTGATCATAGTGAGTTTTATAGTTTGAAGTTTCTCTCAAACTTTTGGGTCTTTAGAAGTTTTTAGTGCTTGCTTTCTAGAAAAGTGTATGTCACAATGATTTCTGAAGGCTTTACCAGGTCCTTGGGAAGGAGCCAGGCCAGTTGTTAAGCTTTGTGGGATCTCCTTGCTCTGTATAGTTATCCCTACCATGAGTCGGGGCCGACTCGACGGCAAATAACAACAACAACAACACCATGGGAAAAGCAGAAGCAAGTGGTGCACAAAGCCCTGGACTCATTGTCCCAAGACCTGGGTTCTAGTCCTGGCTTCATTATGACTAGAAGTGTGTGTTTTAAAAACTAATTTTGCATTTCTATGCCAAGATTGCATTGTGTATCAGATGGAGATAGTAGTAGTATCTGCCCTTTAGACTCCTCGTCTCCATGGTGATCTGGACTGTCCATGTTAACTTACAGTTTTCAGACTTTTCTTAACTCCGAACCATGCTCCATCATACTGCTATTTCCAAAACATGTATTCAGTCTCTAATTTCCTACCTAAAATTCTTCTCTGACTCCTCATTGCAGAGAAAATATAACGTGGCCTACTTTACTTTCATAGACTGGCCCTGATTCAGACTTGCTTGCTTCATCCTCCTGCAACTTCCAAAATGCATCTTAAGTCCTGGTTCTACTGTTTCTCCATCTGGCATGCTGTCACACCTGGCACAGCTCATCTTTTGTCTGTAGTGTTCTTTATTGCCTGACAGTTCCTGTTTATCCTTCAAGTCTCAGCTCAAATGCCAGTTCCTCCAAAAATGCTTTAAAATCCTTTCCACACATTTTCTTGTGGACCTCTCTGCTACTGTGGCACATATTACTATCTTTATTCTAGTGTGTTAAGTTGTTAAGCCTTGCCACCTTATTGTAACTAAGGTTCATTCTCCAGTCTCCCTCACTAACAAGGGGGCTTAGGCCCAGCTGGAGCTTTGTTTTATTTGTTTGTTTGTTTGTTTTACCTTTGAAGGTCATGTCTGACATTGCATCAAAGCTCTTTTATTTTTGCATCCCAGCATGGCTAACATGCCATATTGTGTGGTATGGTTAAGAATTTCTCATGAAATGTTATTTGAGAAATAGGGGCACAGGGGAAGTGCTTCCTGTCCTAGAAATGGGAAATTCTATCATGTTTACTGCTGGAGGGTAATGAGAAAGGTCGTGGACTTGAGGCCAGGAAACCTGGAGGTCTGCATCCCTGCAGTGCCATCTGGGCAACCATACTTAAGTCAGGTAACCCCTCTGAGCTTCAGTTTCCACATCTGTAAAATGGTAATGATGCAACCTTAGAGAGTTTAGGGGAGTTTTACAGAGATAATGTCTATATAATTCAGCAAAGTGGTTTGTATGTTTGGTGCTAAAATTCAGTGGACTCTGAACTACAAATATTATCTATGATCCTAATGATTACAGATTGGTGAGTTCCTACAGTTCTTTTTTCCCCCCAGTTGTTACAGAGGAGACCCCATGTGCATCAGAGTAGAAATATGCTCCATAGGGTTTTCAGTAGCTGATTTTCTGAACTTGGTCATCTTACTGGGCCTATCTTCTGAGGCACCTCTGGGTAGATGTGCACCGTCAGCTTTTTGGTTAGCAGCTGAGTATGTTAACCGCTCAGGAACTCCTACTTTGTATCAAAAAAACAAAAAAACTAAACTCACTGCCATCGAGTTGGACCCAACCCACAGGGACCTCTCCTTGGGTTTCCAAGGCAGTATCACTAGGGAAGTAGATTGCCCAGCCTTCCTTCTGAGGAGTGGCTGTGGTGGATTTGAACAACCAGCCTTCTGGTTAGCAGTCAAATGCCTTAGGCACTAGGCCACCAGAGCTCCTTACTCTGTGTCAGACATTACATATTGAAATTGATCAATGATAAGGGGAGAGTGTTACTCTTCCCATTTTCAGCTGTAGATACAGAGATTTAGAGAAGTTAAGCAAGTAAGTTGCCCCAATGTCACATAGCTGGTAAGTAAGTGATGTCAATATACTTGAAAAATACTTTTTAAGATGAAATTCTCAAACTCATTAAAAAAAAAACAGACTTGTATGTGGTTCTAAAACTTAAGTATGCATCAGAACCGCCTGGAGGGTATGTTAGAGCACTGACTGCTGGTCCTCAGTCTCAGTTTCTGATTGAATAGGCATGGGGTTAATTTGTGTACCTGTTGAGTTCCTAGGCAATGCTGATGCTGCTGGTATGATGAACACTGAGAGCCACTGCACCGATACAGTGAACCCCCAGGTGCCTATCATGCAGCTCCAACAATAGTGAAAATACTTGGGACCAGGCTTTTAATTCTCATTCTCAATACCTGCTCTTTACTGGTCTCTGTACTGGCTTTCTGGCATCAAAGTATGCAGGAACAGTTTTGTGAACTAGAATATGTTATGAATATTCCACATCCCGCCCCCAATGTCTTAAAATAAGTAGCTTAAAGTAAGTTGTTTTGAAATCTGACTAAATCTGGCTTTTAGAACCTTTTAGCTTAATTACTTGACCTCTTCTTTCAGTGCTCAAAAAATAGCTTTTGTTGACATAGTAAGAATGAGGAGTTTCAGGTCACAGTGCCAAAAAAGGGTGAAGAAATATTGGCTGGAAAAGAGTCTGTGGTAAAGTATAGATTTAAGGTAGAATTATTTCTACAACTGCCATTGTGCAAAGTCTTTTTCTTTGCTGCTGTCATGATTACTTTTCAGGTGTGTGTGTGGGGGGTGGGGTGGGAAGGAGAAGGGCAGGAAGGATTAGAAACAGGGACCCAGGTGTATTTAAGAAAAATGCTTGTGTACTCCCTCCAGGCTCTCTCTCTTGTTATAGCTTCTCTTTATCCTTAGGCTCTTCTTTGCCTCTCTTCAACCCATCCCCCATGTTGTAAAAGAAAGAAGACACTTTGAGCACTGTATTTACAAGGGAGATATTCCGATTCCTCTCAGCTCTCTCCTCATGTGACTCCAGGGCACCGGGTGTGTAGTAATTCCCCTAAATCCCTGTCTTGTCCTCTTCTCCTCATTAACATTCTCTGCAGCATCCCCATTTAGCACAGCTGACTAATATGCAGGCAGTTATGTGGATTTTAGTCAATTGGTATTTTATTGTCTGTCTTATTACCTCACTTCCCATTATTAGGTTTCTGTTCCACCATTTCCTAGATGCTGTGGGTTTGACAGCTTTTTGTAGTCTTCAAATCTCTTCGTTTTAGTAATATAATACTTTTGAGAAACCATTTTATAAAAATGACAAATACAAAACCCAGAATCTTTTCCTTTCTTCAAATTGATTGAATTTGAATGTCCAAGTTTAACTAACACTGACATTTCTTGTGAAATGAAATCTTCCAGTGATGAGTTCTCAACTTGCATGCTGTTTTTTAGTGCTATATAAAAAGTGAATTCAAGATCTCATTAGTATTTATAATATAAAAAACGGTCTTCACAAGTATGTCATTCTTGGTGTTAGTCTGTTCTGAGGATAACACCACATTTCGGTGTGAGAAATATATTTAGATATCTGAGAGTTTGGTTCTCATTATACATTCTTTTAAACCTTCTCCAAATCACTAACTGTTGAGGTTTGATGTTCAGGAAAAGTAATTTTGAGCCTGTTTCCAAATCCAAAAGGAGCTTTGGTGGCACAGTGGTTAAAGCATTTGGCTGCTAACCGGAAGGTCACAAACCCACTGGCTACTCTTTGGACAAAAAGATGAGGCAATCTGCTTCTGTAAAGATTTACAGCCTTGCAAAAACTCTATGAGGCAGTTCTGAGCTGTCCTATAGTGTCGCAATGAGTTGGAATTGACTAAGTGACAGTGGTTGTGTCTAGATCCAAGCTTAGAGAAGTTTGTTTCCCTCCAGTTTTTATATTAGGTGTTTGTGTACATAGCGAATGAAAGTGGAGAAACTAAAACGTAGGCATCACTCCATTTTGATCGTGACTGAAAGGAAGAGCTTGGGCCAGGGATCAGGAGACCTGGGGCCCAGGCCTGGCTCTGCCAGCACCAATTCCTAGTACCCTGGGGAAGTCATTTAACTCCCATGTGTCTGGAGTTCCCCATCTGTAAAACTAAGGAGCTAAACCAAATAATCTCAGATTCTGATGCAAGTAATTCTCATGTTCCTTAACCCTACCTTTTTAAAAAACTCATGCTTCTAAACAGCTACTGAAGTTATTGTCCCATACACACTAATAGGCAATCTAGAAAAGAACATGTGTTACTGAACGAGGATCTGATTATATTTTATCATGAGCTGCTAAGTTTTCATGTTGTGGGTTAAGGGAAGAGGATAATTGATGTTACAAGATGATGGGAGGTCATTTCCTCTGGCTGGATGATGGTGTGGGACCTAGTTTTCTGTCTCTCAGTCTGTTGCTCCTCCTGTCTGCTGGCTTTCTTTTGAAAGGACCTCCTTAACATGGCCCATCTGCCGTCCTGGCTCGTTCTTTTGCCACTTCCCACATGGGCTCAGGCTGTAGTCCAGGGATAGCTTTGAGACATGTGGATACTCTATGTGAATTAATCATTGGTACCTCCTCAAATGGATGTTGTTATTGGTTGCAGTAGAGTTCATTCCAACTCAGAGCAACCCCATGTGACAGAGTAGAATTGCCCCATGTGTTTTCTTGGCTGTGATCTTTCCAGTAGTAGATAGCTGCCAAAGGGAGAGGGAGGCCATATACATAGAATGGGAAGGTAATCAAGGTGAAGAGATGAACCTAGAATGCCTTAAAAAGGATTATGTGTTTTGAATTATGTGTTTATCTGAATGTACTACGGGTGTTGAATGTTCTTTTACCTGCTTGTACATTAGAAATGATTATGGGGTGTGGACAGCAGAGAGCGTGTTAAGTCCACCTTCAGCCAATACTTGATTGGATATGTTAAAAGGGAAAATAGAATTTGTCCAGAAGAAACACAGGCTTTTGTTTCAAACCCTGTGTATAGAATATAGGGAACTCAGGTAGAAAACCCGAGCCCCACCCATAACTACTGAGGGAACAGAAGATTTGCATTTGTAGAAACGACCTGAAGAGGAAAAAAAAAAAAAAAAAGACCATTTGGCCACTCTTCCAGGCTCAAAAGGACCCCTCCTAGAGGCAGAAGGAATATCTCACTGCTGGCTGAGAGATGCAAGAGACATGCATTGCTGAGAGAGAGATGCAGGAGACACGTACTGCTGGAAGAAAGACGGACTGCTGGGAGAGAGACTGTTGTCTGAGAGAGACTGAATGCATTCTTGAACTTGAATTGTAGCCTGGTGCTTCCCTAATAAACCCCATAATCTGTGAGTTCTGTGTGGCCACTGCAGCGAATTATTGAACCCAGCAGAGAAGTGGTGGGTGCTGCAGGAGGAACGATTGGTGTCAGGGTTGGTGAAAGGGCTGGAAGGAGGCAGCATGTCTGGCCTCACAGGAATAGGCTTTGGGCTACTGATGGTGATTCTATCTTCCTCCTGTGGGGTTGTTGTTGTTGTTGTTATGTGCCGTCGAGTCAGCCCTGACTCATAGCGACCCCTCCTTGGGTTTCTGAGGCAGTATCACTA
>NW_006921793.1:3957208-3958176 GCF_000298275.1 Orycteropus afer afer
CGCTATGAGTCGGGGCTGACTCGACGGCATATAACAACAACAACAACAACAACATAGTACCCTTAGAGACTGGGACTTGAAGCTCCCTTGGCCTGCTGGCCACTCCACTTTCCACTCCCTTTATGCAGCTCTGTTCTAGTTATTGTGAAACAGTTTTCTGAACTCATCATGTTCAGGCAAGATTTATCATAAAGCTAATAAAACTTCAGCTTCAGGATCCCTTCCAATGCTGTGTAAGGGACCTCAGTGATTGTACATACATAATTCTGTATTTTTAGCCTCCCTCTACTCCCACTGTTGCACAAAATCTGGATCCATCCACGAGCAACATGTTCCTTATTGTCTTTGTTTTTTCGGCAAGGAATCCCTAACCCACTCTGAGTTGTGGCTGACTTGCTCATATTTTAAACTCAGCTGTGACAGCCTCCTTAAACAAGAACCCCACCTTATTGGATTCCTTCATTCATCCAACATACATCTATTTGAATGCCTATGATATGCCAGGGCTGGAGTTAGCAGTGAATGAAATAAACAAGTCTTTGTCCTCATAGACTGTATAATCTAGCTGGGGGGAAGTCAAATGTCTTCTAGTGGGTCAGGTGCCCCACCTGCATTCCTGTTGTTCTCATTGTTCATACATCTGTCTCCCTTCTGGATGGCACAATCTCTGGGACCAGGCACATGTCCTTTTTACCATGCTCTCCCAAAGGCCTGTATAGTCAGTGCATGTGGACAAGCTCGGTAAGTTTCTGTGGAGGAAGAAAACACATAACTTGTAATAATATTTGTACTTGAGTAAGAAAGGTGGCTGTTAATGTCCTGTGCTCACCTTAACTATAGGAAAATTAATGGTAGGATTCTTCAAATTGGACAATTTCAAAAAAGTTGCATGATGTAAGTATGTAGGGAGAGTCATGCTTAGGATGGTAATGCAGGAAGACACGATGTAGCCCACACTTTTAGCACAT
>NW_006921793.1:3962687-3963341 GCF_000298275.1 Orycteropus afer afer
AGGTCCACTGAATTCCAGAGGAATGTCATTTTCCTGGCACTGAGAAGATTCCCTGGCTTCTGATTGCCTTGTGATCTGGAATTTCAATTTGCATGAATATTGGGCAGCCAAACCAAGCAGCAGATGATAGAGGGGAAAGTGGGCTCAGAGAGCCTGAAACGGATATTAATGTCTAAGACATTGTGGAATTATCTCTTGGGCATTGTGAGAGCTGAAGTCAACTATGATCACTGGATGTTTGCTGTGCTGTCAGTTGCCTTTGCCCAGTAAGTGGACACTGGTGGGGCCTGGATATCAGGGACTAAACTGTGTCCATCCTTGTCCATTAGGCCATTGTTTTAGCATCTCCTATTAAGATAAAGATGAGGGCCTTGGTGATGCACTGGTAGACTGTTTGCTTTCCATGTGGCAGCCGGGTTTCATTCCCAGCCAGTGTACCTCATGCTCAGTGCACCTGTCTGTCAGTGGAGGCTTATGTGTTGTTGTGAGGCTGAACAGGTTTTAGTGGTGCTTCTAGACTAAGATGAACTAGGAAGAAAGGCCTGGAGATTGACTTCCAAAAAAACGAGCCAATGAAAACCCTGTGGACACAATGTCATATCCATACCTGCTGATGCAGGACTGGGCAGCATTTTGTTCTGTTGTGTATGGGGT
>NW_006921793.1:3964466-3970600 GCF_000298275.1 Orycteropus afer afer
TTTTTTTTTTTGCTTTATAATCTTTTTAAAATTGTTATAAAGATACATAACACATTTGCCAATTTAAGGTTTTTCACATGTACAATTTAGTGATATTATTTACATTAATCATGTTGCGCAACCATTATCATAATTGTTGCCAAATTTTCCATCACCATAAACAGAAGCTCATTGCTTTCTAAAGAATGTCTCCCCATGCCCCTCTGTTCTGCCCTGGTAACAACTAAGAAAACTGTTCCCTATACCATTACTATTCTAGATATTTCATATAAGTGAGATCATACAATGTTTGCCCTTTTGTGATGGACTTATTTCACTCAGAGGAGCTCTGGTGGTATAGTGGTAGAGACATTTGGCTGCTAACTCAAAGGTCAGTGGTTTGAACCCACGAGCTGCTTTGCAGAAGAAAGATGAGGCAGTCTGCTTCTGTAAAGATTTACAGCCTTGGAAACCCAATGGGGGTTGCTATGAGTTGGAATTGACTCGATGGCAGTGAGTTTGTTTCGATTTTATTTCACTAAGCATTCTCCTTTCAAGATTTACCTTGTATGTAAGATTTCTTTTTAGAGGTGTGATCGTGCTGCTAATAAAAAATATAGTATAAGGAACAGATGCAGGACTGGTGGCCTGAAGACCTAGTAGGACTGTGACAAGTATACAGGTGGGATGGTCTTGGTGTCCAAGTAGAGGGAGTGGTAGAATCATTAGATTGTTGCAGCCAGCCTCAGGCTCAGGTCTGAAATAATGAGCTGCATTGCCTACGTGTTGGTCCCCTCAGGCCCATGTACAGCAACCTGGACATCTGTCTAGCAAAGAGGCTGCCATTGTCAAGGTAAAGAGTTGAAAACTTTGCCAACCTGAAGACTTCTCATTCTTCTGTCAACACTCTTGAAGCATCACTTCCTCAGTCAAGTGATGAAGCTTTGCAGCTCCTGGACAACAATCGGTTCACCATTCTCCCTAGTTCTATAGTTAATTTGTCAGCACCTCTCACTATATTGAATTACGTGTTTACATGTACATCTCTCCTACCAGTTGAAGGCTTCTTAAACTCAGTTCTATGGCTGTTCTTCAGCAAATTACAACTCATCACTCAAAACTATGTATAAAGTTTTGCAAAGTAATGTGTATATACATCTTTTCTTGGGGAAGAGAGCCCAGAATCTCAAAAGGATCTATAATCCCATAGAGATTAAAAAGCTCTGGAGCTATGTATGGGCAAGGACTTTCTTGTTCCTCTTTGAATTTCTAACACAGTTCTTCGAGCATCACTGAAGACCTTTGTACACCTGGAGAGGTTGTTACAATGTAGATTGCTGGTCTCTTCCCCCTGAAGTTTCTGATTTATGACTGGGGTGAGGCCTAACAGTTTACATTTGTGATAAGATCTCACGTGATTTTGATACTGTGTTACTATTCTTTGAGAACCCCTGTTGTAGACTATAGGCATGGGTTCCTGGGTTACAACATTCCTAAGTGTGACTTTAAGTTGAATTTGTAGATAAGTCAGAACAGGTACATACATTCCTTATTTAGTCTTACTTTAGTACAAGAAAGGAGCTCTGGTGTAGTGGTTAAGGCATTTGGCTGGTAACCAAAAGGGTCGGTGGTTCAAACCTACTACCTGCTCCGTGGGAGAAAGATGACACTGTCTCCTTCATTAAAGATTTGTTGTTGTTGTTGTTGTTGTTGTTTTCCGTCGAATCGGCCCTGACTCATAGCGACCCCTCCTTGGGTTTCTGAGGCAGTATCACTATGGAAGTAGGATTGCCCAACCTTCCTTCTGAGGAGTGGCTGGTGGGTCTGAACCGCCAGCCTTCTGGTGAGCAGTCAAGTGCCTTAGGCACTATGCTACCAGAGCTCCTGATTTATAGCCTTGGAAACCCAATGGGGGCGCTGTGTGTGTGAGAGAGAGAGAGAGTGAGAGACAGAGAGAGAGAGACACCATGAGGCAGAATAGACTTGATGGCAGTGAGTTTGGTTTGGTTTAGTGCAAGAAGAAGCTCTGGTGGTACAGTGGTTAAAGCTTTTGACTGCTAACCAAAAGGTTGGTGGTTTGAATCCACCAGCCGCTCCATGGGAGAAAGATGAGGCAGTCTGCTTTCTTAAAGATTTATAGCTTTGGTAACCCTATAGGTCAGTTCTACTCTGTTCTATAGGGTTGCCATGAATTGGAATTGACTTGATGGCTGTGGGATATTTTTTGGTTTTCAGCACAAGGAAAGGCTCGACACTTTTCCAGTAATGTAAGAGCTGCATGTGCAGCAAGTGAAGGTGATTGTGATAAAGAATTTGTTGCTAGTAGGAGTTTCAGTCATTTCTAAGCTAGGTCAAATTTACATAACATTTAAGGGCAACATTGAGTGTCTGTAAATCAGGCATGCGTAATTGGGTGTGCATTTGTAGACTGAAAGTTGCAAGGCCATTTCCCTTTCTGATTTCACAACTAGCCTGAGAAAAGAATGTTCATTGATAAGGATTTTTTTAATCCTTCAACTGAGGCATAAAGCTAAAGGACTTGAGTATAGATGGAGTTACATTTTTCACACATTGTAAAGGCAACATCATCATGCACTGTACATGTTCTGAGTGTGGTAGGCTTGGAAGCTGACCAAGTCCCATCATGCCTAGGGAAAGCACAGCCTTCTTGAATATTTAAAATTCAAACTGGTGAAGTCTCAGTACCCTTTGCTTTTAATTAACCAAAACATGCTGCTGATGGCTGGGAACAGCTCCATCCATGACCATTAGTTGATTTGGCTAATTCTAGTTTTCTTTTTTTTATTGTGATTTGGGTGAAATTTTACAAAGCATATTCATTTTACATTCAACAGTTTATACAAGTTTTGTTTGGTGACACTGATTGTAATCCATACAATTTAACAGCTCTCCTCCTACTTCCTCCCTGTGGTTACCTTTTTCCTGTGCCATCCTTGCCTGTGTATTTCTGCCTCCCTAGCTTTCTCCCTGTGTGCCCTTCTGATCTCCCATGGTTGATTGTTGTAATGAGTGCATCTCCCTGGTGTAGTTGTTCAGCTTGTAGGCCTATTGTTTGGCTGAAAATTAGCCATGGGAATAAGTTGTCAATTATAGGCCCAAAGGATGACTTGGGGCCATAGTCTAGGCATTTCACTAGTCTCTGTCAGATCAGTAAACCTGGTCTTTTTTTGTGTTTTTGAATTTTGTTCTACAATTTTCTCCCACTCTATTCAGGATCTCCAATTTTGATACCTTTCTAAATGGTTGGCAGTGGTAGCTAGGCACTATCCAATTCTCCTGTTCTTAGGGTCTATTAACCCTTTGGACTGTTTCCACGAGTCTTTGATTTTCTTCACTCTTCTTTGCTCTGATGAGGAGAGACCAGTAGTTGCATCATAGATGGCCATTCAGAAATTTTTAAGACCTCATTCACTATTGACCAAAGTAGGATGTAGAACAGTATTTTTGTGTACTGTGTTTGTACCAATTGATTTGATGTCCCCTGTGACCATAGTCCTGAGCCTTTGAGCCCAGCAACTCACTCCCTGAAGGTGCTTAGTTATGGCTAAGAAGTTATCCTAACTTTGTCCCCTAATAGCTCTGTACTGTGTATGGACATTTCTATAGAACATACACATATACATGTAGGAGTATTGTCTGTCCAACGTATGTATAGTTGTGAGTATATTCCTGTTTGCCTACCCATACCTGATCTTCTTGACTGCCTACCTATGTATCAACCCATAGATTAGTGTTTGCTGACACTGATAATTCAGTATCGTGCATGTAAATGGTATTTACCTTTGCTGTCTACCTCTTATACACCTCTCCATGTTTTCCTTTTACTTAATGATACTGTGCTGGTCATAAACTTTTATTATATTTCCTTTCTCTTTACCCAAATGAATACCTATCTCTGAACTAGTGAGCAATTTTCTCTTCTACTTTTTGAAGATGGAAAATCAAGAACTTTGCTCTTAGAAATATGTTGCCAAGGGAAGAACTCAGTATAAACATGTTTAGATGGCCCCCAAAATCAAGGTTGTGTGTGATGGGAAAAGTTTAGGAAATAGATAGTGGTGATGGTTACATAATATCGAGAGTGTAATTAATGCTGCTAAATTGTACACTCAAATGATTACAATGACAGGTTTTGTTATTTATCTTTTACCACAATTAAAAACAAAATACAAAAACAAGGACATGTATCACATGTGTTATAAGCCTCTCCTAAACCAGGAGTAGGGGGACTTCTAACATAGAGCCATGTCTGGGAATTAGCTGAGTTTCATTTTTATCCTTTGTTACTTTTACTTTTATTATGTTAAAATATATATATAACATAAGTATTGCCATTTAAACTATTTAAAATGTTCAATTCAGTGATTTTAATTAAATTCATTTACAATATTGTGTTACTATCACCCCTGTCTCTTTCCCAAACTTTTTCATCACCCCAAGTAGAAACTGAGTATCCATTAAGCTGTAGCTCCTCATTTAGCCTTATTTCATTTTGCTGTTAATTGGATGTTCCTGTCACCAGTGATATTGCAGGCCAATCAGTTCCCTACCTTAGTGGGCTATTCCCTCATTCATGTTAGTGCCTGGAAAAGTTTAGTAGCATTGAACAGTGAACAGCTGTGACCAGTGAATCATCAGTTTAAAGGAGAATAGAAAATACACTATTATACTCCCAAGCCATGGTTGAGTGAATATAGTAATGTGACTTCCCATGTCTTCATCCCCCAAGGCCCTCTCTTCCTTCATTTCTTTTTGTATCCTCTCTTTATATTTTTATCTTTCTCCTTATATTTCCTTCTTCTCTGAATCTTCTGCCTCTCCATCCCTATGTGCCTCCCTCTTTTGTTTCTTTCTCCCGTCTCTCCTTCTGATCCTCATTCCCTTTTTTCCTTGCCAGTCTTCATTCTCAGTCTTTATCCTCTAGTAGTTTGTTCGTTCTTCTCTCAGAAGACCACGTGTAGAAGGGAAGCATTGTGCAAGTTATTTGTATTTGAAGCAAGAGATTTTTGCCCTGTTCTTAGTTTAGGTGGCCAGTGAGCTGTTCTCAGTTGATTTTCTTTGGAGTCAGCAGTTGTGTTCTGGGCAGTGCTCCCTGTAGCTGTTGAACCCCTCTGCCGCAGTTTGGCTTTTTTTCCTATTCCATTAAATGATCCAAGGGTTAGTACAAGTTTCAGTCTTCACAATCCTTGATCCTAAAGAAGATATCTTAATCTTTTGTGATGTTTCCCTTATTGTTGAAATCATTTCCTTGGGCTTTCCTGGTTAACATGCATGCATCATCAGTTTTTAATAGTGATGTTATCTTAATACACTTTCTCCTTCACACGTTTACTCTGGTGAGCATTTGTGAACACAAATAGTTAAAAGGGCAGCCTGGTGTGGGAGATAGGAAAGATGCTGTTTGACAAAAGACCTGTCCTCTAATCTGGGCTTGATTACTTGATGGACACTTCAGGCAATTAGCTTAACTTATGATCCTCAGTTACAAGCCTGTGAAAATGGAGTGATGTTTTCTTGCCTATTGAAGGTGATGTATTCAGTGGATTAAGTGTGACATGTGTGAAAAAGAAAGTTACATACTGACACATAAAAGCAAGTATTAGTAATATCCGCAACATATGTTGTTGTTAGCTGGGGCTGAGTTGGCCCTTGCCTGATGGTGACCCCACACAACAACAGGATGAAATGCTGCCTGAACTGTTGTGATCCGTATGGTTTTCTTTTTCTACTTGTGGTTTGAGTGAAAGTTAACAGAGCTCATCAGTTTTCCATTGAACAATTTACATACATTTTGTTTCATGTCATTGATTGCAGTCCTTTCAATGTAACATTCCTCCCACATCCTCCCTGTGTGTCTTGTTTCTATTCTTCCTTCTCTCCTAATCTTTTCTGCCTTCTGAACTCTGTCCTTGGGCAAATGCTACTCTTTTGATCTTGAATAGTTAATCATTCTAAGGAATGTGTACTTTCCTAGTGTCACTGTTTACTTTGTAGACCTGTCTATTGTTAGACTGAAAATTGAGTTATAGGAGTGAGTTCAGTTCCAGGTCCGAAGGATGACCAAGGGCATAGTCTATCTGAACAGTAAGCCTGGTCTGTTTTATGATTTTAAGTTTTGTTGCACATTTTTCTCC
>NW_006921793.1:3971110-3973357 GCF_000298275.1 Orycteropus afer afer
CTTATGTGACATAAAAAGTATGTTGCAAAATTGACCTATGAGTATTTTTATAGTTTTTACTCATTAAATCCTTTAAGCAACCCTAGTTTAGTCAAGTAGGTAAGAAATAATCATTAAATACATGTAAAAGATGTAAACATACTGTCTGGAGACAGAAAATACACTAGTACTTGAACATAGAAAATTAACATGAAGAATTCTTAAATTGGTAAAGGGGATTAACTGCTAGGGTACCAGCAAGGCTCCCTGGGAAGCTGTCATGGTGCGAGACTGCTAAGCAGCTATTCCTGGGGTGCCAGTAAAACTTCTGGAGGGTGTGTGCCACTGCATGGCTCATAGAAAGCCACTCCCCACCCCACCCCAGCTGCTGTGCTGTAGGAACAAGAAGGGGGGGAACCCACAACCCACATGAAAACCAAAGAAAAGCCTCTTTCTCAGCAGTGCCTCTCTAGCACTTTCTACTAACAAGGCCTAACACTGTGTCAGATGGCAGAGGATAAATGTTTATAGGGTCTAGCACTACTATTAGTAAGCAGGGCAAAGGAACATGGATTGAAGGTTGAGATGCGGTAAATCGGCAACTGGTACACTTTACCCTTTGGGCTACTCAGCTTCCATATTCATCCTTTGATGGTATAAGCAAAGAGCTTCTCTCCCTTCTCCCAAACTGAAGAGATACAGCCCCAACAGTCCATTGCTGGCTATGATTAATAACTCCTCAGATTATCACCTTCTAAAATTTAGGTCTACTTACTATAGGTGAGGATTTGTTTTTCTTCTGAATACATTTTCCAGCTTTTAGCAAATCATTTCATTTTGACCAATCTTTACAATAAAGACATTGAGAGACTTTAAGATGAATCTTATTTATGACGGGTTTACTGTAGAATGACAGTCGATACGTTTTACGTCAAAACTAAAGTGTGTTGCTGACTCTGAGGCATTTCAGCCAAGCTGCTTCCATAGTTTCCCCTTATGCTGGTTCCCTGAGATGTCTATAAATTCTAGTGTTGACAATAACTTTAGAATTTAGGTGACAGAAGAGGAACTTAAGAATAAGTAAGAACGGGTTCATCCCTCTTAAGAAATATATAAGGCCCAGATACCAAATAGAGGAGATGCTAAATGATTATCAGGATGCATAACCCAGATAATGCTATGATAGCTAGAATGCATTTAGATGAAATATCATCTAGGAGTTCAGGGATGAAGGGATTATCATGTCAAGTTGGGGGTCATCAAGGAAGGTGCTGTGAAGGACTTGGCAACTGCATTGGATCTGGGATGATAAATACGATTTAAAAACAACAACAACAAAAGAAAAGGATTTCATTTGTAAATAGCTAAGACATGCATCTAGCACAAGGTTCAAAAATAAAAAATACAAAGTGAAGGAGCTCTGGTGGCACTATGGTTAAAGCATTCATGCTAACCAAAAGGTCGGCAGTTCAAACCACCCGGTGGCAGAAAGATGAGGCAACCTGCTTTGTAAAGAGTTGCAGCCTTGGAAACGCTATGGGCAGTTCTACTTTGTCCTGTGGGGTTGCTATGAGTTGGATTAGACTAAATGACAGTGGGTTTTTGCTTTATAAAGAGAAGGGAGTTTCTTTTTGACTCTGTCCCTGAACTTACATAGCTCTATTCTCTAGAGGCTACATGTTTATTTAACTCCAGGCCTTCCATTCCTTTCCTTTGTCTTACCTCACAAATAATAGCATTTGTTGTTGTTATGTGCTATCGAGTCAGACCTGATTCATAGTGACCCCTCCTTGGGTTTCTGAGGCAGTATCACTATGGAAGTAAGTTTCCCAACCTTCCTTCCGAGGAATGGCTGGTGGGTTTGAACCGCCAGCCTTCTAGTTAGCAGTCAAGTGCCTTAGCCACTACGCTACCAGAGCTCCTAAATAATAGCATAATATACACAAAGTTTACACCTTGCATTCATTTCATTCATTCAATAAATATTTATACAATGCCTACTATATGTTTTAAAATGTGGACCACATCAGTAAACAAAATAGTCATGGGGCTTACATTATAGTGGAGGTAAGTGATAAATAGTAAAGATGATAAGTAAATTGTATATGGTGATAAGGTGGTAATAACTGCTATCTATGGGAGGATATGTGTTTTTGAGTAGGTTGTGATAAGGAATAATGTTCAGATCATTTAGGATAAAGGTATTTTATTATAGGGAATGGCATGGGTTGGCAACAAGTTGGTGGGGGAAAGACCTATCACAGAGAG
>NW_006921793.1:3974097-3975165 GCF_000298275.1 Orycteropus afer afer
ATAACAACAACAACACTCCAGATACACTGAATCAGAATCTACATTTTACATTCACCTGGGGATATAGATGGTAAAATGTGGATAGTGATTCAGTATATCTGGAGTAGAAAGACACATTGTCAGCAGAGAGTCGAACAGGAATGAACTGGTTCAAAGCCCTGCACTGGACAAATATTGTTGTCTCCCACTGAAGTTGCCTGAATGGACCTTAACCTTACCTGTGTGATGGTGGTGGAGGGAGTGTGGCCGCTGGCCCTTGTGTGACCAGCAGAGGAATGACATACACACAGCTGAGGACTCTGTGCCTTGGGAGCGCCTCAGGGTTGTTAGGAAGGAATAATTCTTTGACTCTGGGCCTCCAGGTTCTCAATCATCTGATATTGTCCATGTAGGTTAGGGGAGAACAGTGTCTACTTCATTCTGGACTATGTGTCCATCTGACCTCTTTGTAATGGAATTTTATTTTGTTGGTTTGTTTTTGTTGTTGTTGTTGATTTATTATTTATGAGACCCCATATATGACAGAGTAGAACTGCTCCATGGGGTTTTTTTTTAGGCTGAAATCTTTTTGGAAGAAGATCTTCCATGGTACCGTTGGGTGGGTTTAAACTACCAACTTTTTTGGTTACCAGTCAAGGGCAAACTGTTTGTACCATCCAGGAATCTTTGTAACGGAATTTTAGCTCTCAGTATCTGAAACTGTGGTGGAAGAAAGCTATATGCGCATTTGGATTTTATTAGATACATGGTCATGATTCTTAAGGAAAATATTATTAACCATGACAGCCATTTATTTTGCCAGGAAGTATTTGTGGACTGATTACTATAGGTAGTATAACAAACTAAAAGAAACAGAACATTTTTTTAAATTAAAATATTTTGCAAAATACGTTTATTTTCCATAGCAATTCTTACTTTAAAATTACTAAAATACTTTGTATAAATCTCTCTCTTGTTTTGCCCTTTCTGAATATAAAAACAATTTAACATTACCAAAGTTGTGTAGGGAGAAATTTTCTGCAGTTTCACTTTTATAGTCTTAATATTTATTTTTACATGTTTTTAGTC
>NW_006921793.1:3976183-3978784 GCF_000298275.1 Orycteropus afer afer
GACTCATAGTGACCCCCATTGGGTTTCTGAGGCTGTAAATCTTTATGGAAGTAGATCGCCCCGTCTTCCTTCCATGGAGCGGCTGTACCATATAGTTAGTTGAGTATGTATCTTTATCCCCAGCCTATCCCAGTCCATCTAACTACCTGTCAGTTTGTTTTTACTGTGGTGTCTTGCATGTTGCTATGATGCTGGAAGCTGTGCTACTGGTATTTCAGATAAACCACCAAGGTCACCCATGGTGGACAGGTTTCATTGGAGCTTCCAAACTAGGAAGAAATTAGTGAATGAAAACCTTATGGAGCACAACAGAGTGTTTAACTCCTTGCTTTGGACACATCAGGAGGGATCAGTCACTAGAGGAGGACATGATGTTTGGTGAAATAGAGGGCCAGCGAAGCCATAGGAGACCCTTGGTAATATGGATTGGCCCAATAGCTTATGGACTCAAATGTGCTGGTAGCTGTGAGAAACATGCAAGATCAAGTATCATTTCATGCTCTTGTACATAAGGTTGCCATGAGCTGGAGGTGACTTGACGGCAGCTAACAGTAAACGATCCGAGTCCATGCCTGCTCTTGGAAAGTAATCATGAGCAGTGTGGCAATGACTGAAGATGGATTAAAGAAATTTTTACTGAAAAGGCTAACTTTGTAAATAGCTGGAAAAGGCATATGTTACCCTTTATTTTCCACTTGCTGTTATCTTTTTCTTCTACTCAGTGCATTCTAGAGTGGGCATCCCACCCCCTGAGGTTCTCTCACAAGCCCTAGTTTAAGTAATACTTCATAAAATTTCTGCTTACCTGGTTTGGGTCTAGCTCACGTTTTTCTGAAAGATTTTATATTCATGCTTGCCTGTGTTTAGGTGTTATAACATATTTTTGAATATTTAGATATTTCAAGAATGATTGGGAGGTACAGGACCAGGCACTGTTTTGTTCTGTTGTACATTGGGTCACTATGAGTTGGAACTGACTGGACAACATCTAAACAACAACAGAGGTATTTTGAGACTCCAGAGAACGGTGCCATAGAACTCTGTATGAAGTAGTGAGTTCTGTGGGTATGTTCAGGTCGCCAAGAGTTGGAATTGACTTTGAGGGCAACTGGTGGATTGGTTTTAATGGCTGTTATTAAGGGGCTAGGCCAAAGAGGGGGTGATAGTGTGGCTGGAGCCATTCTGGAAATGCAGCCTTCACTGCCAGGCCATGGCTGGAACCCAATGTAAAGCAGCTCTGGCAGACCCTAAGATTTGGAATGGAACTAGCCTGGGAAAGGGTGACCCACCCAAGAAGCCAGAGCCAGACCTTCAATAACTGAATAAACCTGACTCTCTGTAGATAGGATACCATAAAGTTTCTTTCTGTTCTTTTGAAAATAACTTTCATTTTTTGTTTCTGTTTATTTTTGATAGTAAAACTTAAAACACTCTCATTTTGGAAAAGCTGGAAAATTCAAAAACAGGGTATCAAGTTCTTTAATCTTAAGAAATTGCATTTATCTATAACAGTATTTAAATTTTTTTTTCCCCCTTCTAGGCAAAGCCAAAGCTAATTGAGCCACTGGACTATGAAAATGTCATTGTTCAGAAGAAGACACAGATCTTGAATGATTGTTTAAGGGAGATGCTGCTTTTCCCTTATGACGACTTTCAGGTAAATAATAAATTTCTATAACTAGAGTCATGTGGTTGATTGTTACAAATAATTCTTTTTACTATTTATTATTTGGTTGGCTTATTTGTGATTTTAAAAGATGAAAATGCTATTTAAGAGTGAAAAGTTATATCATTATATTCTTCCAGGCATTCCTTCATGAGTTGATATTTTTTTAATGGTATATTCAAGTATGTGTGTGTGTGTGTGTGTGGCGGGGGGAATCTTGAATAAAAATGCTCTCCCTGGGCTGATTTATTGGGCACAAGTGCCTCCTGTGTCTTTTGAGATTTGTTTAAAGGGAACTTTAGGTTTTTTGCCAAGTGCCTTAGAGTCTTAAAGACGGGGTTTGCTGGGAGAAGTGGAGCATTCTGTAATGCATCCTTTTGGGATGACACTTGGGGAGACTATCTTCAGAGAGCCGTTAAACTTATCTGTGGGCTCACAGTGGTGAGTTTAGGGGTTAACTGAGAATTTCATGAGGTCTTCCCCTCCAAAGCAGTGTAGGTTTTCCTGAATAGTTCCCCAAAAGAGCTGTTCCTTGAAGGAAAGCTGTAGCTCAGTAGCTGCTAGTAGATGACTTGGCACAGGTACTGCGGTGAACTGCTCTCTAAAGGTGATGGTGGAAGTCTTTCAAGTTGTGACCAGTGTCTAATTGACCTGCGTAGACTCTTTGAGGCTACTGAGGTGTGAGAATAGTAGTCTTCCTCTAGGAAACCCAGTGCTGTCAGATGCCTAACAACCTGGAATCACCTAGGTATATTTGGAAATACTGGCTACTTGCCTTGCTCTCCTGGGATACAATCTTAATTCTCCTTTCTTCTCTACCTGAATGTGCTGACCTATATGTTTTTCTGCCTGATGCTATTACCACCCAGACCCTGTAAAACAGACCTATTTTCTGTGAACTAAGCTTGCCCTAGTTTTAAAGCTTCACTGACTCT
>NW_006921793.1:3979404-3981042 GCF_000298275.1 Orycteropus afer afer
TTCTCTGAGGAAACTAAAGGTTATCTCAAGTTTCTCTGAGCATGAAATATGTGTTCTTCTTGGTATTAATTAGAGTAACAAATTTATTTTGAACCTAGAATGCAAAGTATTTGCAGGTCTGAGATAAATTTGCCTTAGATACAACAAACCAAAGAAAAAAGATAGAGTTAATTTAGTATCATCATTTGTCCCAGGAACAAGGAACCTGGATGTTTAAGCAGTTGTAGAATCAAGTGTTTGAAACGTTGAGAAAAGCCTTTTGTCCCTTTTGCCTGTAACTACTATCGTGATACTAGGCACACACATTCTACAAAAGGCAAATAATTCACCAACATTTTTCTGGCTAAGGGTGCGTGAGCAAGTGTTATATTCTATTGTTGGGAAGTTTGATCCCCATCACAGTAATGGTGATGGGCCCCAGTTAAGTTTGGGTGCTAGTATTTTCTTGACTACAGCCATCTTCTATCAGATAAGGTCATTTATACGGCGCTTGTTGCTCATTATTCACAAAGCTGATAGCTGGATCAGTGCTTCGGTTTTGTGGAAATTAGTAATTTCTGAAAAAGGGTCTTACATGTAATATACTTTATCTGTTGGTTATCAAACCTTCATTTTTCTTAATGTTGTGTGACCTTATAACATGTACTTGGCATACATCTAAAAATTTACTATTCCGTGAACAAAATTTTAGATAACCTTTCACTGGCAGTGAAACAAGGGTGATGAACTTTATGGTTAAAATTCTTTAGATCAAGAAATGTAAGTTGACTTGCCACTTAAGAAATGGCTGATCTCTGCATAACTGAATGCAGTGCCCAGGACTTCTGCCTTTCCTGTCAGTCAGAGAATTCTGTGTGGGTTCTAAGCATTGATATCAAATCATGATGCTCCTTCAAGTGGAAGTCCGGTACCAGATGATGTTGGTGGTCACATTCTTAATTGGTGCAGTCAGTCCACTGAATCTGTGCCAGGTTTTTAAGCTCTTTGTTTTCTGGAATGTTAAAATTTATTAATGTGTGTACAGTTATGTATAGTGATAAAATATGAAAAAGGTACTAAGTAGTAGGAGTCCCTGGTTGGTGCTAACAGTTAATGTGCTCGGCTGCTAATTGAAAGGATGAAGGTTTGAGTCCACCCAGAGAGGCCTCAGAAGAAAGGCCTGGTGATCCACTTCCACAGAATCAGCCATTGAAAACCCTATGGGGCACAGTTACCCTCGGACATATGTGTGGTAACCTTGAGTCAGAGTTAACTTGCTGACAACTGGTTAATAAGTAGTAAAAAATGGTTTGTTAAGCATTTTATGAGGAGCTCTGATAGCCTAGTGCCTAAGGCACTTGACTGCTAATCAGAAGGCTGGCGGTTCAAACCCACCAGCCACTCCTCGGAAGGAAGACTGGGCAATCTACTTCCGTAGTGATAGTGCCTCGGAAACCCAAGGAGGGGTCGCTATGAGTCGGATCTGACTCGACAGCACATAACACCACACACACATAAGTATTTTATGAATACCATTAATATTTTCTAAAAATTAGACTTTGGGGTCTAATGTAAACTAACAAAGCATGGCGTTTGTATGGAAGGAATGAAAAGAGCATGTTGTCACAGGAATTCTGTGCTGTATGTGTGTAAAACTTT
>NW_006921793.1:3981342-3981903 GCF_000298275.1 Orycteropus afer afer
TAGGTACTACAGAAGAATCTTGAAGTGTTCTCAGCATTGTATAGAAAAATGTGGTCAATCCATTTCCCTTTAAAGAACATCCTGATTTTTATTTTCCCTCTTCTACTCACATGAGACTGATAATGATCTACAAACCACTGACCTAAAAAGGAAACCAAGCCCCACTACTTACAAAGGGCCTGGAAGTACCTAATCTCATTTCACATCTGTCCTTTTGAAAAGCAAAACTTTTTTTTTTTTTCCACAGTGTTTTGTCCTTGCTTTTTTATTATATGCTGCTAAGAAATAATCTCAATACTTTGTTTTTGGCTTTTTATTGAAAAGTGTTCTTTTTATAAATTCCTCGAAATTTTTACTGTTTGAAATTCAGTGGCCAACAGTGTAACTTTCTGTCAGCATTGTGGTTTTTGAGATAGGATTAGACCTACCAGAAAAATCTGCATAAATAATATTTCTGAATCTGGTGGTGTAGTGCCTAAGGCATTTGACTGCTAACCGGAAGGCTGGCGCTTCAAACCCACCAGCCACTCCCTGGAAGGAAGGTTGGGCAATCTACTTCAG
>NW_006921793.1:3982338-3994374 GCF_000298275.1 Orycteropus afer afer
CACCTAGGTGCCCTTTGTTGTTGTCAATTACTATTGAGTTGGTTTTGACTCATGATGATTCCGTGTGTGCAGAACTGCTTTATAGGGTTTTGAAGGCTGTGAGTTTTTGGAAGCAGATTGTCAGGCCTTTGTTTTGAGGTGCCACTGTGAGGTTTTGAATCTCCAGCCTTTCAAGTAATAGTTGAGGGCTTAACCATTTGTGCCGCCCAGGGACTTGCAGCAGCCCAGTGAGTGGTTCAAAATACAGCAGTGTTGGCTAAGAGAGAAGCTAAGGTTGAAGTAAGAGATTGTGACTCACCCACAGAAACGTGAGAAAAGAGCCAAGAATATGATACTGCCTTCAAGAGGACTGAAGTTTGGGGGAGCACTTTCTCTTAGAGAAAAGGGAATGGATGGGAAGAGGCATAAAGCTAGGAAAAGAACCAGGAAACTGGAAGGTCATAGAAGCCAGAGAAGGGAGTTTGAAGAAGATGGGAGCTATCAGGTTCTGTTGCTTCAGTGGATGAGGTCCAGAAAAGGTCATCAGAGTCCATAACTAGGACATCGTTGCTAATGAAGATAATTGCTAGCCAGAGGTGAAGAAGTAAGTAGGTAGAGCACAGAAGTTAGAGTTACATGATAGGAGAGAGAGAGAAAAGGAATCATAGTGCCTTAAAGCAGTAACAGGAGTCCCTGGGTCGTGCATATGTACTCTGCTGCTAACCAGAAGATTAGAGGTTCAAGTCCCCATGTGACTTTATCTGCCCTTTACCTCCTGACCATCTTTTCTTGTCTCCCCCACTCTTCTCCCTCTTGCTGTCTCTGCTCCAGTCTCTCTAGCCTCCTTGTGGTTCCTTTATCATTCCAGGCAGTCTTCTACCTTTCCACAGACTGTGATTCTGCTTTGTGTGTTCTTTACCTGTCTTCTCTTCACCTCCCACGAGACTTTTCCCAAATACCACCTTCTCAGTGAGACCGTTGCTGATAGCCAAGCCCTCTGCTCCCCCTTGGCATTCCTGGACTCTTTAATTTTTTTTTCCCATCCTCATTTATCAGCTTCTAACACACTAAACTATGTGTATTTTTTATTTCTGTTCCCATCCTCATTTATCAGCTTCTAACACACTAAACTATGTGTATTTTTTATTTCTGTAAACTACATGAGGACAGGAATTTTAGTTCTGTTCACTGATGTTTCCCAACCATGGTAGAATACAATGCAGGAATGAGTAAATGAGAGGGAGAAAATGAATGAATGAATAAATGAACAAATATGAATTATCAAGCAAGAACAGGCTCCTTCCACCTAAAATTTTGAAGAAACCAGTTAGCCTTGTTGGGAATGTCAGCAGCCTCTGAACAGAGGAGAGAACAAAGGATGAGAAGTATGTGGCAGGGCGGGGACAGCTGCAGGGACCAAGAGTGAGGGACCCGAGGTACTAAAATGGCATCCCATGGCCTTGGAGCTGGGTGGGAGTCTCTGGAAGTGGACGTTAGACTGAGCAGCAGTGCTTGATCTGGAGGATAGAAAGTTCTTGAGGCGTAGAAGCACTTGAAGAAGAAGCTTCTTGGTGTTTAAGCACTCAAAAAAGAAGCTTCTTGGGTAACCCTAGATGTGCCAAGGATAAAGGGAGTTAACATGCAACAAAACAGGAGGTAGTTTGGTAGACATTCAGAAAATTAATAGATGTAAAAATTTTAGCCTAACTGCTGGATCTACTGAACTTAAGTGATATATAAATTCAAATCAAAGAAATAAGTTATGGGTAAAGTTTGGCAGGTGCCTATTTGAACATACAAGTCTTAGCTTGAGATAGACTCATAGGCCCCTTAAAATATACAGTAAAATATACAGAACTTGTGTAAGACTGAAAGTTGTCAGAGAAGGAACACTCAAATCTTTTCCATTTAAAATGAGCAATAGAGACATAGTAAGACTGCATTCTGTCAAAGGTGGAAACACTTGCAAGACTTGGAAAAACAAGGCAGTCCTGCAGAGGTATCACTATATTACCACCTTTAAGAGAAATGCACCAGGGAAAAAAATTAATTAGGAACATTTGCTTATTACTCTTACATTGAATGTTTCCTTTGTTCTTTACATAGTTTTAGTCAAACAAATTATCAGCTCACTGCTTTGGTGGTACAGTTGGTAAGGCATTTGGCCGTTAACCAGAAGATTGGTAGTTCAAACCCACCAGCTGCTCTATGGGAGAAAGATGAGGCAGTCTACTTCCGTAAAGATTTACAGACTTAGAAACCCTATGGAGATTGCTATGAGTTGGAATCAACTTGATGGCAATGTCCCTCCACCCCATCATCTTACTAAACTTCAAAAATATTACCAGCATTAGACTGTGTTAATTCAGTGTTGTTTTCCTAAACCAAAGGAGGTGAAAACAGCTTGTATTCCAGATTCCAAATCAGAAAGCACAAAAAAAAAAAAAAAACTTAGGAACAATAATTTATAGTTGTTCCATCTGTCCTAAAGAAAGAGGTTAGCTGTATAGAATAGGGTAATCTAGCCCTGACCCCTTTTAACTGAGGTTCAATTAATGTGCTCATGGGAAGTGCTGCCATCCTCCCTCACTAATGCTTGGGTGTCCTCAGGCAGAGGAAGACTGTTTGTCAGTGGAGGGTATATGGCTAGCTGTGCCCTCAGCTCCAAAGCATACAACTGTTGGGGGCACCATTCATGTTGTATTGTTGTTGAGTCAATTTTTGACTCAGAGTGACCCAAAGTGAACCGAGAAGCGCCCCATAGAGTTTTCTAGACTGTAATCTTCATGGAAGCATATTGCTTGTCTTTCACCCATGGAGCCTCTGGGTGGTTTGAACCATTAACCTTTCAGTTATCTGCTGAACACTTAACTGTCATGCCACCAGGGCTCCTGTTTTGTAGTCTGTTACATAGGGGGAGCAGGACATTCCTACAAGATGCAATGAGATGATGACCTCTGTAGCTGGGAAGCCAGTGGAACCATTGTGCCTCCTAAAACAGCTAAGGTAAAAGATTATCATACTGATTTTTATGTTTACAAAGCAATTAAGCAATTTGTTTCATTTTCTCACAAGACACCTTGATGAGGAATGTGGCTTTATTCCCTTTGTATAGCAGATACTGTTACATGATTTTTGTTAGAAATATCATGCAGTGCTTAGGAAAACTTAATATCAGGTGGGGAGTTGAGATAAACTATGTAAATAACTAGAAGAACTATAATACACACACATAAAATACTGCCTGCATAAATGAAATTTAAAATTTTATTCCCTTATCATATAGAATAAAGGATATCGGATAGATCTAGAATAAAGGATATTGGATAGATCTATTATATTCCATCACTATATGCTTGTATTCTCCATGTCAGCTCACATCCTTTTGTCCCCATCTTTTTTTTTTTTTTTAAATAATTAGCTCACATTTTAAAATAGGTCAGAGAGGAATGGTAAAAGCTCTACAGGTGGTAGAATTTGATAAATTTAGACTATACCTATATACTATATATACTATATAGGAGCTCTGGTGGCATAGTGCCTAAGGCATTTGACCACAAACCAGAAGGCTGGCTGTTCAAACCCACCAGCCACTCCTCAGAAGGAAGGTTGGCCAATCAATCTACTTCCATAGTGATACCACCTCGGAAACCCAACGAAGGGTCGCTATGAGTTGGATCTGATTCGATGGCAGTGAGGTTTTTTTTTTTTTTTTTAATAGTTCATGAGAGGTATAAGGACAATGTTATGTGCATGATTAATATGTATATGTTAGGATGGTAAAGATGACTGGCAGGAATGGAAGGAGGAAGATTTTAATCAAAGATGGTCTGAAGTCAGAAGTAGCTTAAGTGGATGAGATTTATGAAGTATATATTGTATCTGTAGCATTAATCACATAGTCTTCTTTATTATAATTACTTATAACTATAAGAATGCTTATTTTCTCCACATACAGAATAAAATGTCTGAGAACAGCAAACCATGGTTATTCTTTTCTTACAAACTGCTTTTTTTTTTGAAAAATAATTTTTGCATTCCCTGAAGTTCCTAACATAGTGCTTACTACATGGAAAGACCTGGCAATATGATCGTGCAATGATTACAGCTTAGACAACTCTGTAGGGCAGTTCTACTGTCATATAAGGTTGTTATGACTGATAACTGACTTGATGGCACACAACAGCAGGCATTTATTATGTCTGAATAAATGGATAGATTTGGGATCTTGGCACTTGCTGCCTTTGAGATTATAAGAGTGTATCCCAAGATGGCAGATGAAGGGAATGGAAGAGGGAGAGTGTGTTAAGCTGGGTTCTCTAGAGAAGGAAAACCAGTAAAGCTTATATATACATATAGAGAAAGAGAAATTTATCTTAGGAAAATGGCTCACACACTTACAGAACCTGGCAAGTCCCAAGCTGGAGGCTTTTCCTGACTCAGGCAGCTGCAGGAGCTGAGGAGCTCAAGGTTGGCAGGCAGTGTACTGGCTGCTGACTCCAATGAATGATGACTCCAAGATCTCCAGGCTGAATGGTGGATTGTTCGCTCATGGACGGTTGTAGGCAGCACAACAGGATCCCAATCCACAAAAGAGTGTCTCTTTTCCCAGGATGTCCGTAAGTATATTGGAAACAGGCCACACCCCTAGGGAAACTCCCTTTCAATGGAGTGGCTGCTCAAAACATATACATCTGATCCCATCATGGGAATAACCCACATCACAACTGCTTAAATCACGCAGAATTATGGTCCAGCCAAGTTGACACACAGCTCCAACTATCACAGGGAGACATAATTTGTTTGGATACAAAAATCAAAATCAATAAAAAGCTCAAAGAACAAAACAACAAAAAAATCAAAAACAAGAGTCCTCAGAAAAAACTTGAGTTATGACCTCAGAATTAATAGATGCTGTTAAACACATTTATTGTTGTGTGGTGTCCAGTTGCTTCTGACTCATAGCAATCCTATAGGAGAGAACAGAGCTGCCCCATAGGGTATCCAAGGCTGTGGTCTTTACAGAAGCAGACTGTCTCATCTTTCTCCTGCAAAGCTACTGGCGGGTTCTAACTGCCTATCTTTTGGTTCATAGCCAAGTGCTTAAGCATTACTACCTGGGCTTTTTTTTTTTTTAATTTTATTGTAATTTGGGTGCAGTTTTACAAAGCAGATTTGTTTTATATTCAACAGTTAATACATATTGCATTTCAATACTGAGTACAATCCCTATGTGGGATTGTACTGTAACATAACAGGTCCCCTCTCACCTTCTCCCTGTGGTTACCCCTTCCCTGTGCCCTTTTCTGTGTGTTCCCACCTGCCTACCTTGCTGCCCTTCTGATTTCCTTCCTATGGTTGATTGTTCTAAGGAGTGTACCTACCTGGTGTAAATGTTTGCCTTATATTCCTGTCTGTTGTTTGGCTGGAAGCCATTGTTTGGCTGGAAACCAAGGAGTGAGTTCAATTCCAAGGCTAAAGGGCGACTACGGGCCATAGTGTCAGGAGTTTCACCTGTCTCTTTCAGACCAGTAAGCTTGGTCTTTCATATGATTTAGAGTTTACTCCACCTTTTTCTTCTACTCTATCCAGGGTCTCCTACACTGATTCCTTTCTGAGTGGTTGACAGTGGTAGCCAGGGTAACATCTAGTTCTTCTGGTCTCATCGTCATGTAGGCTAAGGTTTGCATGGTCCACTGGTCCCTTAAACTATTTGTTTCTATACATCTTTGGTTTTCTTCATTCTTCTTTACTCCGGATGAGGAAAGAACAATTGCTGCATCTTAGATGGCCACTTGCAAGCTGTTAAGACCCAATTGCTACTTGAAACCAAAGTAAGATGTAGAACAATGTTTTTGTGTAGTATGTTATGCCAGTTGAACTCGATGTCCCCTATGACCATGGCCCCAAGCCCACAGGCCCAACATCTTGTTCCCTCAGAGTGGCTAGGGCAAAGAAGTTAGTGTAACATTGCTGCGTTAACTCTATTTTATTTGTATGTATATATATAGATAGATAGGAGCTCTGGTAGTATAGTGCCTAAGGCACTTGACTGCTAACCAGAAGGCTGATGGTTCAAACCCACCAGCCACTCCTTGGAAGGAAGGTTGGGCAATCTACTTCCGTAGTGATACTGCCTTGGAAACCCAAGGAGGGGTTGCTATGAGTCGGGTCTGACTAGAGGGCACATAACAACAACAGATAGATAGATAGATAGATAGATAGATAGATATCTATATCTATATCATCTATATCTATATGCATATATATATGAATATATATGTTGTTGTTGTTATGTGCCGTCTAGTGGGACCCAACTCATAGCAACCCCTTCTTGGGTTTCCAGGGCAGTATCACTACGGAAGTAGATTGCCCCATGTTCCTTCCGAGGAGTGGCTGGTGGGTTTGAACCACCAGCCTTCTGGTTAGCAGTCAAGTACCTTAGGCACTATGCTACCAGAACTCCCATGAAAATATATATATATGAATATATACATGGACATTCTTATAGCATGTACAAATACATATGTAGAAATACTGTTGGCCAAACTTCTATATGGTCATGGGTATATTGCATTTTGCATAGACATACTTTATAATTCAGCCTATCTATATATTCACCTGTATATTAATATTTGTTAGTACTGATAATGCTGTATTGTATATGTAAAAGTGTTTATCTTTTGATACTTCTGGTACACCTCTCTGTGTCTTCCTTTTCCTTAGTGTTCTATTTATCACTCACTTTTGGTATACTGCCAAATCAGTACTTGTCTCTTACCTATCTAGCAATTTTCCCTCCCCTCCACTCCCATCTCTGGTAACCAACAAAGAGTTTTTCCTTCTATATGTAAACCTTTCTGCTCACAAGCTTTGAAGACCCCAATTGCTATTCACCAAAGTAGGATGTAGAATTATATTTTTGCATATTATGTTGTGCCAATTGAGCTCGTTGTCCCCCACGACCATGATTCTGAGCTTGCAGCCCAGTGACTCACTCCCTTAGGTGGTTGGTTGTGGCTAAGAAGTTATCTTAACTTTGTCCTCTGCCAGAGCTTCTTGTTTAATGTTACCAGGCACAAAATCTTTATGATTCTTAACATACAAAAGGGCCCTGTGTCCATATCTCTACCTTTTTCTACCAGTTGTTGTTGTTGTTATGTGCCGTTGAGTCGGACCCAACTCATAGCGACCCCTCCTTGGGTCTATGCTACCAGAGGTCCTTTTCTACTAGAGTTGCCTAGTAAAGCTGAATATTGCTGGTTGTGTACTCCATGGATTTGAGCAGCCTTGAGTCAGCAACACCCTTGAGTGTGCATGACTTCCAGAGATAAGACATTCAGAAAGTTCAGCAAGCTCCCCTGATGTAAGATCAGAGGGCGTTTCCCATCTGTTTAGCATTTTATCTGCAAAGCATAATCTCTGCTCTGCATTGTGTGAAATAAGACTTTGAATGGCATTTAAGGAGCTGAAATGCTGCTCTGACAAGACCAATGTGGTACTAATTAATGCACAGACGTTTCAGTGAATTTATCTGCAGTGTGTAAGTGAAACCTTGTACATGAATGAGGCACATGAGGGAGTATGCCTTCTAAGGCAAGACCTAAAATGAAAGTTCATTGGTGTATTGGAATATGCAAATGGTAGAATGTTTCAATGTGAAGTACATTCTCTGTGCTAGGTACTTACACAAAGATAGGGTCCTTTCAGCAACTGAAATTGTATTCTAAAGAAAGATATTCAGAGATACAACTAGGAAACAAAGTCTGCTTGCTTACACCTTCTTCAGGGTTATGTTACCAAATAGAATGCAAATAAATTAGAGTAGTGCTAGGTGCTGTAGACACTCAGAGGTCCCTGGATAGTATAAACAATTTGTGCTCCACTGCTAATCAAAAGGTTGGAGGTTTGAAACCACCCAGCAGTGCCACAGAATAAGGCCTGGTGATCTGCTGTCATAAAGATTATAGCCAAGAAAACCATATGGCATGTGGGTTCTCCATAAATGAGAATTGACTTGGTGGCAATGTTGTTGTTGTTGTTGTTGTCTGCCGTCGAGTCAGCCCCCACTCATAGCGACCCCTCCTTGGGTTTCCAAGGCAGTATCACTACGGAAGTAGGATTGCCCAACCTTCCTTCCGAGGAGTGGCTGGTGGGTTTGAACCGCCAGCCGTCTGGTTAGCAGGCAAGTGTCTTAGACACTATGCTACCAGAGCTCCATAGGTAGGCTTTTTTTAGCAGACACTCAGGGTAGTGGCAAGACCTAAGACTTAATGTATGACCACTAGATTTTAGCTCCAGGCCTATCTGTTACTAATCTGGGTACTTTGGTAAATGACAAAGATTCCTAAAACTCAGTTTTCTTAATCTGTAATTCAAGGATACCAGTTGCCCTAAAATTTGGATTCTCATAGATTTGTGAGAATCCAATGCAATGCTACCATTCAGAAAAGTTCTGTGCAGCTTTTTGCTATTGTCCATCATTGGGCAGGGCTGGAGGTAAGTGAGAAGAAGAGCTTATTAGCACCTCTTTTTTCTCTCCTAGGTGACAGTTTTATTCTTAAGATTCATTTGCAAAATAAGGCTGGTGTGCAGCAGGCTGAGTGACTTACTTACTTGTCAGGAGGTCCCTGAATGACTACAAGGTCATACCTGTTTAATGAACAGCACTCCACTGGCCTTACTTGTGTGGTAGTACCTATGAAGTTATGTTACAGATTAAAAGCTGGCTTCTTTATAAGACAAAACATATATGTATATAATTTCTTTAAAAATGAACTTAATTGATGAGTTTAGTCATTAACAGTTATTAACATTGAACTTTTTTAGTTACAGTCTACTGTATTTGAATAAGAAGTAGGAAATTTCGGGGGTTTAAGAAGGTAGCAGAACAAAATTTTTGACACTCAAAAGGGTCTGAGGGATTTGTAAGTGTATATAGAAACTATAGGGAATGTTATGCCATAACACAGGCCATCTGTTATCTCTCCAGTTGCTGAGACACTCCCTCATTTGGAGCCCTAAGTGATCTCACAGCTAATCAGGAATAATCCCCATTTTCAGATCCCTACTGCCCATTCAGGAAATCTGGTAGCATAGTGCCTAAAGCACGTGACTGCTAACCAGAAGGCTTGCGGTTCAAACCCACCAGCCACTCCTCGGAAGGAAGGTTGGGCAATCTACTTCCATAGTGATACTGCCTCGGAAACTCAAGGAGGGGTCGTTATGAGTCAGGTCTGACTCAATGGCACATAACAACAACAACTGCCCATTCACTCAACAGACATTTAATTTGTGCCAAGTGTTAAGGTTGGGTATTGGAGAAACAAAGATGTATAACATAGACCCACTTTCTCAACTAGTAGGAAATATGGAAATGTTTCTGAGAAATTTCAGTGGAAAGACCTGTGTGCTAATTGAGGGCCAGTGTATTTGCAGAGCCCCTAAGTCCACTCCAGCAGCTCTGTCGCCAGGCAGAAGGGATCAGTGCTTTAGGGAATGAGAAGTACTCCTCAAATACTCTAAAAGCAGAAGAAGGGTATAGAAGAGCACACAAGCTTGTTCTCAAAACCTCATTTTATTCGGGTGGCACTAAGGAGTCATTGAAAAAATGTAAGATGAGGAGTGAGTATGTCAGATGTGAACACACTGGCAGCAGTGTGGAGAATAGATGAGAGGGGTCACAGAAGGAAGGTGTGCCAGCCAGGATGCTACACTTGTGATTCATACAAGACAGCCCTAAATTGGATTCATTGTAGTCAGAGAGAGACAAGAGGGAAAGTCATTGGGGTCATTGACCTCAGAGGGGGTGATACTATTGAGTGAACAGAGAAAAGAGAGCCAAGGATGGAAGATTGGGGGAGTCTGCAGAAGCCAGGGAAGAGGAGCAGTTGGAGAGGTAAAGAGAGAAACCCCTAAGAGGATGGGTTTGTAGAATCTTTTATTACCTGAGTTGAGGCTCACGGAATACATGAAGCACATGCATTTTTCTGCTCATATAAAAGTTCAGCCCTTGTAACATTATATTGATTAGATCCTTGGGAGCCCCCCCCCCCCTTTTTCAATAAATCTTTCCAGAAACAAAAGGAATTTCTTCTCTCAGACTCTCGTTTTGTCCTGTGCTTTGTTCATTTTCTTAATTATTTGTCAATTAAGCCCCAAGAATCCTCAGGAACATCAAAAACAAAACAAAACAAAAAAGCATTGCTATCTAGTCAATTCTGACTCATTGTGACCCTATAGGAAACTGCTTCCCTGAAATCGGAATTGTCTGATGTTAATAGAACACGGTGGGTCAGCTGCCAAAGCATGAACTGCACAGTGAGATGAGGGGAACGCCCTGTGTGAATTTTCCTTTCCAGCCTAGCTTGGTACTGAAGCCGTTCAAAAGCAAGTCATATGCTCTGAAACAAATGTGCCTGCCAGATACTTGGAAAAGCTCCATTACTGCTGTGTTCAATAAGCTGGAGGAAAGTTCCCAGAGTTGTCTAATAATAATGTTTTATATTGCACTAGATACAAAACATATAATGTACGGACAAATGCCACCAATTGTGTTTTCCACCAGATATCAAAGGGACATAACTACAGACACGTGAATCACCATGTGGTTTGGCTCAGGCCTACAGAGGACAGGAAGGAGCTTTTGGGAGCTGTATATCTAACAGAGACTAGTTCAAAATCTGAGATAACTTTAGAACATTAAGGTGAACCCTGTATCCATTTGGCCCAGCCTGAGCACAATAAAAATCCAACCTAGGGTTTATTCATTTAGTGAGCCAGGTGGGCAAGACCTCAGGAAAAGCTAGTCTGAAGGACTAAATCTCACTCAGAACCCCTGGGCTTTGCCTTTTGGCTGGTCCACTTCCATCCCTTCCTTGATCCTCCTCCTCCTCAGCTACCCCGACCCCCAAGAGTTAGTAGATTAAAATACTATTTCTTTGATGTGCAGAAAACCTTCAAAAGTTTGAGGGAATAGTTTCACTAAGTAAATTGAAACAAGCACATAAGCCAAAGCATGGGGATGCTTTATATGACTTTATGAACAGAGGTGGGGTTGGCTGCTGAACAAAGCTAATCCAAATGTTAACCTAAGGGTAGATTGGAAATGGGCTCTGATGCCTGGTGGGCTTTTCTGCTCTTGAAACTTGTCAGAGTATGGATTTCAGGCCTTTTCCTCTCTCACTTCAGTCCTGACTGACTGTCTCTTCTTAGAGGTAACATTCGAGATACCTACAAAAGTTACCCCTTAATCCCTCCATTTCTGCAGTCATGATTCAGAGAAGTGTCTTCACCTCTTCGCAGTGCCTCAGCTGAGTTCCATGGCTTCACCTTTTCTCATTTATTCTAGTTATAAGACCTGAGGAGATGTCACCAGACTGTACTCCCCATCTTTTCCTGTTTTGAAGCCCACACTCCCTTTTGGGCTATCTGTGATGTTTGTTTTTCTGTCTGAGGGAGGAAACTCAACTTTGTTCATTTGAACAGTCGAGATGGGGACACAATTCCTGGACTCACTGATCCACACAGCTGGCTCAGGTTACAGCCCCGCCACTTCTCTGAGATACCGTCCTTAGCTCATTGTTCAAATAGTCCCAGGGGAAGGATTGGATTTTGCTTCAGTTTTTCAATGAACATTCTATGAAATACAGTATTTTAAACACACAGTATATAAGTATACTTTCCACTAGGAATTTAGAGGGTGATTGTGTTATAGTTCAATGTCCATTATAAAATGATTACTGAAAAATCTTCTTGCCATTTGGGTTGAGAGGGTTAGAAACACAGACATGACAACATAACAGCATATCTTTGTTAATATACTCATTCCTCTACTTAAATCTACATGATGAATCTCTTCCTTCTTTTAATCCAACAGTTCGTTTCTTAAAGAAAACAAGTGGGGTAATTATGACTTTAAATTGAAGCAAGTAGAGTACTCCTTTCTAAAAACAAAAAAATTTCTCATAAAGCAATTCATAGCACTCAAATAACCATTTGAGAGGTATAGACTTAGAGTTCCATGTTCACAGAACTGGACTTTTTTTTTTTTTTTTT
>NW_006921793.1:3996169-4008251 GCF_000298275.1 Orycteropus afer afer
GTTATTACCAAATATTTTTTCCCAATCTGTAGGTTCTCTTTTGACTCTTTTGGAGAAGTCTTTGGAAGCACATAAACATTTAATTTTTAAAAGGTCCCAATCATCTGGCTTCTCTTCTGCTGTTGGTGCATTTTGAATTATGCTTGATAGTCTATTTACAGAACTGGACTTTTTAAAGCACGAAGGAAACCTAGAGATCCTACAAAACTCTTTATGTGTGTGGAAAGTTACAATGTTCCTCAAGATCACACAACCAATTAGAGGCATAGCTCAGATGAGAGCACAGGTTTCCTGGCTCTTCATTCAAAACTCTTTCTAATATCACTTCTCAAATTCTTCCTTAAGAAGTTTAATTAAATTATCCACTAGACATGCCCCATGGTTTGAAACATGAGCTTCTCAGTATTCTCAGCTCCAGTGGGCTCAAGGCATGGCATGTTGGCTGGCACTGGGCTCAGGAATGTAGGTAGCTGAGAGGGATTTCAAGGAGGTCATCAGGGAAGACCAGTGACTGACGAAGAAGAAAACCAGAACCATTTCTGTTGAGTCCATTCTGACTTATGGTGACCCTATGTGTTGCCATCTAAGGTATGACTATTGGTTTATCCCCATCTGGAGCAAAGAAGAGTGAAGAAAATCAAAGACAAATGGAAAAAGTTGGTCCAGTGGACTAAAGGACCTTGCAAACCCCAGCCTTCACAAATGTGAGACCAGAAGGACTAGATAGTACCTGGCTACCACTGCTGACTGTTCAGGAAGGGTTCACTATAGGAGGTTTTGGATAGATGGGAGAAAAATGTGAAACAAAACTTAAAAAAAAAAAAAAAAAAGACCAGGCTTACTGGTCAAATCGAGACTGGTGGAACCCCTGAGACTACGGCCCTTTAGATACCCTTTAGCCTGGAGCTGACTTTGGCTTAACTTTTGGCAACCAAACTCACTCCCACAGAGTCGATTCTGACTTAAAGTGACCGCCTTTGGGTTTCCAAGGTGGTAAACGTTTACAGAAGTAGATTACCCAGCCTTCCTTCCATGGGGTGGCTGGTGGGTTTGAACTGCCAACCTTCTGGTCAGCAGTCAAATGTCTTAGGCACTATGCCACCAGAGCTCTTTGCCTCACAGTAGACAGGCCTAAAAAGTGAACAGTATTATCAAGGAGGTTTACACTTAGAATAATCAATCTTATGAGATCACAAGGGCAGTATTTACCCAGGGAGAAAACTCAGATGGCAGGAAGAGATAGGAAAGAAGGACAAATGGAAAAGGTAAACAAAGGGAGGAAGTGGAGAGTGTTGTTAAGTCGTGCAGATTGCAGTCAATGTCACAAAACAAAATTGTGTATTAATTGTTAAATGGAACACACATTTCACCCAAATTACATTAAATAGTCATTAAAAATATATATATATTTGAAATTTATTTATTTATTTATTTTGTGTGAAGTAGACTTGGAGTTAGTTGTAAGTTTTACTCCATGGGTTTGAGTTTGTGGTAATATATACTATTTCAGTTTATTTCTTAAAAATAAAAGTCCTGTGAAGATTGACCTTAGGGCTCTCAGGTGTGTGCATCATTGTATAAGCCCTTCAGGAGCAGACTTCACCCCTTTCTCTTCCTGTAGCAGTTATACATTTTCCTTTATAAATTATTCTTTGCTAATTTTGTGCGCTTGGGCATTCCTACTTCCGTAGTGATACTGCCTTGGAAACCCAAGGAGGGGTCGCTATGAGTCAGGGCCGACTCGATGGCAAATAACAACAACAACAACAACAACAACAATTTTGTGCAGAGTATAAGGCCAAGGTAGGGAAGAATTTCTTTTTGTCAAAGACTGTTTAGCTAAGTAACTATACTAACCAAAAATAATTTAGACCCCATTGTAGTAACTAGAAGAGGACTTTTCTTTCTTTCTTTAGATTATTAAACTAAATCCCTTTCCAGGTGGTTGGCATGGCAGCCATGCACATCCACTTCTTCTGGTCTCAGGATCATGCTGGTCAAAGTTCTCATGGTCCTTTAGTCCTTTGGACTAACTGTTGCCCTGTGTCTTTGATTTTCTTCACTCTTCTTTGCTCAGTGGGAGGAGAGACTAGTAGTTGCCACAAAAATGGCACTTGCAAGCTTTA
The DNA here is from genome assembly GCF_000298275.1 of Orycteropus afer afer. Lineage (NCBI taxonomy): Eukaryota > Metazoa > Chordata > Mammalia > Tubulidentata > Orycteropodidae > Orycteropus > Orycteropus afer. The sequence goes on from NW_006921793.1 coordinate 3,998,296, forward strand.
AGAGCCTGGTTACTATTCAATGAAGTAAGATGTAGAACAATATTTTTATATACTATATTGTGCCAATAGAGCTCGATGTCCCTTGTGACCATGGTCCCCAGCCCACAGGCCCAGGGACTTACTCCCTCAAGGTGTTGTGGGTAAGAAGTTACTCTAACTTTGGCCCCTGTTAGCTTGAAACTGCATATGACATTTTTATAGCACATAAACCTACATATGTAGGAGTATTGTCTGCCAAACCTATGTATTGTCATGGGTAGTTTCTCATTTGCCTATCTGTACCTGTCTACCTACATATCTACCTGTAGATTAGTGTTTGTTGTTACTGATAATGCAGTATTGTGTATGCAATAGTATTTGCCTATTGTCTGCACCTCGTATGCACCTCTCCACGTCGTCTTTTCCTCAGTGATACTGTGCTGGTCACACACTTGTGTTATGGTGCTTTTCCCTTCACTGATACCAAACCTGTCTCTTAATTATCCATCTGTTTTCTTCTCCCTTTCTGTCTGTGGTAACCAACAGAGAAAATTTCCTTCCCTGTGTAAATCTTTCCTTGACTTTTTACAAGGGACTCATACAGTATTTGTCCTTCTGTGTTTGACTTATTTTACTCAGCATAATGTCCTCCAGGTTTATCCATAGCACGAGGTGATGTGCTGATTCTTCATTATTCTTTAATGTTGCATAGTGTTCCATTATGTGAATGTACCATAGTTTGGTTATCTGTTCTTCTGTTGATGGTCACTCTCTTTGCTATTGAAAATAGTACTGCAGTGAACATGGTGTGCCTAGGATCTCACCTCTTTAGGATAAATTCCTAGTAATAGAATTGCTGGATCAAATGGTATTTCTAATTCCAACTATTTAAGGAAGTACCATACTATTTTCCACAGTGGTTATGTCATTTTACTGTCCTACCAGCAGTGTGTGAGAGTCCCAATCTCTCCACATCCTTGCCAGCATTGTTAATTTCTGTCTTGTTGAACTTTGCTATTATAGCTGGAGTGAGATGATAACTCACTGTTGTTTGAATTACATCTTTCTAATGGCTAATAATTGTGTTTCTTCATGTGTTTGTTGGCTACCTGAATATCTTCTTTGGTGAAGTGTCTGCTCATGTCCTTTGCCCAATTTTGAAGTGGATTGTCTGTCTTTTTGATTTTGAGGTGTTGACATTTTCTATAAAGTTTAGAGATAATTCCTTGTCAGGTAGGTCATTGCCACATATTTTTTCCCAATCTGTAGATTCTCTTTTTATTCTTTTGGAGAGGTCTTTAGATGCACATAAGAATTTAATTTTTAGAAACTCCCAGTCATCTAATTTCTCTTCTGCTAAAAAGGGCTTTTATTTTTTTCTTTAAATTATTTGTATTGAGTTGAAATTCACATAACATAAGTTAACCATTTTAAAGTGAGCAATGCAACTCTTGAACCCATAAAGTGGAGGAATTTTATTTTTAAATTATATTTTGTGCTGTGCCACATCTATCCCAATGGTTTTCTGAGATACTAGCTATATTTAGATTGCATTTCTCAGATCCATATCCTACTTAATTCATAGTGTGAAATATCTTTTCCTCTCTGAAATGTACATCCTTCTTAGTAGAATGGAAATAATTTATTCCAAATATTGGAAGAGTACTATTCTTTGGATGTCCACCTTGATGTTGCTTTATATGAAGTGGATTCAGACTCTTTTTTAGCAGGAGTATGATTTTAACTGAAAGAAAATAACACCAAATGCATTAAAAACTGTTAAGCTCATTGTTGAGAGGGGCTTTAGTGTTTATTGAGAATAAATCTCTTGGTATTGATTTAGACTCTTATTGTAAGCCAGAAAAACAGAACTATAGAACTTCAGTGTGAACTAGTTTGGCATAAAGTAGACTGTTAGTATACTGTGGCTTTTAATACATCAAATTTACAGAAAAATTAAAATAGAACATTTACTTATGCTATAGTCTTACTTATAGTTTTTTTTTTTTTTTTGAATGGTTTTCCCTTGTCCTTTTCCTTAATGGGCCAGAGAACTTTTTCTAATAATAAAAACCAAAAAACCAAACTCACTGCCATTGAGTTGGCTCTGACTCACAGCCACCCCTCATTGGATTTCTGAGGCGGTATCACAGAGGAAGTAGATTTGCCTAGTCTTCCTTCTGTAGAGTGGCTGGTGGGTTTGAACTGCCAGCCTTCTGGTTAGCAGTCAAATGCCTTAGGCACTATGCCAGCAGAGCTATTTCTAATAATAGAAAAGAAAAAATAGGCAAGTAATGGATGGTTCCTATTTCTGCCTCTGCTGACTACTTTATTCGTTCATTCTTGAAACATTTATTGAGTACTTAGAGATACAAATAGATATGTCTCCTGACCTTAAAGGAACTCAGTCTAGAAATTTGGGAAGAAAAAGATATGAACCTGAAGGAGAGTTTTGGATAATGGTGTCAAAGTGGAAAGCTGACTAACTTTTAGGCAGAGCTTGGTATATGTGTGTGGCTGAGGGGGGGTGAGGGGATTTATAAGGTCATCAAGGTCCAAGATTAGATCTCAGTTTTTCAAGTCCAGAGACTGGGTTTGATCAGCATGACCAGAGTTGTTCAGGCTCAGGGGATCTGACTTGTAGCAGCCAGCCTCATAAGAGAACAAACCATAACATTATGGTGTATTAATGTGTGGTGAGAACTATAATTAACAAGCAGGTCCGAGTGTATTCGTTGGCTGTACATTTTTTCCTGTTGCTGTTGTTAGCTGCCCTTGAATTGGCAGACTCGTGGCAGCCCTGTACACAGAAAAATGACACGAGCCTTCCTGTGACCCGTTGTGGCTCAGACTGTTGTAATCCATAGGGTTTTCATTAGCTGAATTTCAGGAATAGATCTCCAGGCCCGCCTTCCTAGTCTGACTCAGCCTGCAAGTCTCACTGAAACCTGTTCTGCATCATAGCTACACACAAACCTCCACTGACAGACGGCTGGTGGCTGTGCCCGAGGTGCATTGGTTGGGAATCACCCCAGTCTCCCATTTGGGAGGTGAGAATCAAAGTCTGAATGGGCAGTAATTCTAAACAAGAGATTTGGTGAGGCTGTGCTCAGAGCAAGGGCAAGGAGTTGGAAGACCTTGGCATCTCTTGGCCTCAAATGGTGACTCCTCTCTACTCCATTGGTGCCGAAGGGCTAACATAGTCTCCCTGATGGGTGTCAGCCTTTTCTTTTAAATGGTAATAGACACTCTGACAAACAATTTTTCCAGTCATGCGAGCCCTGTTCTTTCTGTTAGCACTTTTTTTTTTTTCCCCAGAGAGGTAAACTATTGGTAAGACTATAGGCTGATAAGGTTTTATTATTGTTTAAAGGATGTTTTTTTTTTTTTTTTGGCAAACAGCTAATCTTACTTATGTCTTGATTTTACACTTTTAATTTCCCAAAGGTATGCTTATCTCCAGGTTTCTCTTCCTTTTGTAATGAATACAACTTACATTCTCCTTTATAATTTTGCATGAGCATCTTTTGCTCAGTGCACTCATTCTTGATGGTCTCTCCTCTTTGTTAGACTTAGGCTCCCTTATTCTCTCCTCTCATACCATCCTATGCTTATTCCCTCTATCCTCTTACCACCACAATATAATAATTTGTTGCCTCATCTTTCTCTTTTGCCAGGCTAAGCTTTATTAGAACAGCAACTACATTTCATTAAACTTTGTGTCTTTAGCTGCTAGTTTAGTGTCTGATAGAAAGTAAGGACCCAGTAAAGAGATGGATGGGTGAATGGATGGAGCGATACTTGTGCTGAACCCTTAAATGTTGACTAGAATACTTTTCAGTAAGAGAAGCCACTGCAGTCTACTGTTAAGATCTAATGAATTTTTCCTCTATCTTACCTGACCTCTCTTGTGGCATTGCCCGAGTAGAAGGGTGATTGTGAACACTAGATTATAGTTTAGTATATCCCCTCAATGCTTCTGTCCTAACTCTGTGTTGTGATTGTCATTTTAAATTCAAGTTCATGAAAATGACATTTTTCTTCAGTACTTCAATTTGGAGATGTTCCTAGTCTCTTCCAATCTTGTTTCATTTATCTATTGCTAAGTAACAAAGCCAACCCAAAGCCTGTAATTTAAAACAGTAGATTATTTTTCACAGTTCTGAAGTCTGGCCATGACTCAGCTGAGAGGTTCTGCTTTACTTGCAGAGAGGCTAGAATGTCAAGACGGCTGCTTCAGTCACATTTTGACACCCCAGCTGGGATGGCTAGCCAGCCATCTTTCTCTCTGTATGTGACCTCCCCTTATAGATAGCTTGGGCTTCCTCACAACATGGTGGTCTCAGGATAGTAGAACTTCTTTATATAGTGGTTGGCTTCTAAGAGGAAAGAAGTGGAAGCTGCCGCTTCTCTTATGGGCCAGTTGTGGAGTTGGCACATCATTTTCACCTCATTTTATTGGTCTAAGCCAGCTTAAATTTCATGGGAGGAGAAATAGACTGCACCTTTTAGAGTGAGGAGCAGCATTCATATACAGGGAGAGATCACAGCCATCTTTGGGGATTATCTAAAAGAATTGCTATTATGTAGTTCAAGAAATACACGTTAAGAAAACAGTATTTCAACTAGATATGTACTAAAGAAGTATGTTTGATTTAAGTGGCTGGTTTTAAAGAAATGCATTACGTTTATTTAGATGAAGTCTCTTGAGGGAGAAGGGGTCTTTCTGGTCAGAAGAATGTACTCTGTCAAAATGAGTGTTAGGAATTAATCAGTATTGATAAATGTGTAAACCCAAGTTCTAATGAGAATCAGTAGGCTATCCGATTTGTTAAAATGAACCTTTCTCTTTAATGATTAAGGTTGTTTGCTTTATAAAGTGAGAGCATAGTGGCAGATTTATGAGAATCAAAAAGATCCATTTGCTATTAGTTTTCTCACCTTAGAGGGATGTTTAGAAACATGTCACATTATTAAAGGTGCTTCAGTTGATAATTCCTCTGTGAGAAATTTGTAATAAATTCTCTTTCCTTCATAGTGTTGCTATGGGAAATGGGCGGGAAATGACCCCAGTGTCTCTATTTCTTGACCTGAGCTATTTTATGAATGTTTTAAAAGTCTAATCATTCATTTCAAGAACCTTAAAAGACCCAAATAAATCAAGAAAAGGATGTAATAAGTGATGATATAGACTATATTATTTGAAACATGCAGAATAATAATAAAAAAAAAGACTGTCAAGTTGATTCTGATTCATAGCGACCCCTCCTTGGGTTTCCAAGGCAGTATCTCTACGGAAGTAGATTGCCCAATCTTTCTTCCAAGGAGTGGCTGGTAGGTTTGAACTGCCAGCCTTCTGGTTAGCAGTCAAATGCCTTCGGCACTACATACAGAATATCTTACACAGTTCCTTTTAGCTTGTGTCACACCTGTTTGAGAACGATTTCTCTTTAATCAGTATGTTGCTTTGTAGCTTTTCAGTAGGTTGTCCCTCTGTTCAGTGCTTACTGTTCAGTCACTTACCTCTTTAGCATTTCATAAGAACAGGTATGTAATAAAGGTTGTCACCTTTTGTTTATGATTGAGTTTCTGAGTGGTACAAATGGTTAACATGCTTGGCTGCTAACCAAAAAGTTGAAGGGTTCAGGTCTACCTAGAAGTGCCTCAGAGGAAAGGCCTGGTGATCTACTTCCAAAAAGTCAGTTATAGCAAACTTTACCAGAGCACAGTACTACTCTGACACACTTGGTGTTTCCGTGAGCTGGAATCAGCTTGACAGCAGCTGGTCTTTGGTCTCCTTATGATATTAAAAAAGAAATGAAGACCCCGAGTTTTTAAAGCTCCCCTAGAGGCAGAATGTATTAATAATTTACCAGCAAAGGACTTTGCTGGAGAATGGAGTTCCTTCCTTTCCTTCCTTCCTTTAGAATAAGAGACACTTATTTTAAAAATAGAATTTAAATTACTTTCAAAGATACACATAGTATACCATAAGATAAGAGTAAATAGAGGTGAAGCAGACACAACAGAGAGAAAAAATGGACAGGAAATAAAATTGTTACACAAAGTACATACCATAACAGTTCTCTCTGTGCTAGAGGGGCAGGGATCACAGAATTTCTCAAAGCTTCCTCCAACCAAAGGCGAGAAGGGAAGCAGCCATAACAGATGCTATGAGATCCCAGCTTAGTTAATTAGCCATGAAGAGCCAACAGAATAGGCTCTGTTAGTAAAATGTTTTCATATATGTGATTTTTATAACCATCATCTGTTACTTGTACCCAAGGATTACAGGCAGTGGAAGAAAGAATCTAGAACTTTCCCTTCTGCAGTCTGAGGCTTAGTTTCCTCAGATTGATGTTTTTTGTCATTGTTGGTTGCTGTCATGTTGGTTCTGATGCACAGTGACCCCATGTGTGCAAAGTAGAACTGCTCCATAGGATTTTCAAGGCTGTGGCCTCTCAGAAGCAGATTGCCAGGCCTGTCTTCTGAAGTGCCTCTGAGTGGGTTCACACCTCCAACTTTTGGCTCATAATTGAGTGCTTAACCCTTTGGACCTCTCAAGGAGCAGATGTGCTACTGCTTAAAGTCATGTGACATTTCATTATTTAAGCATCTTAGCCACATGCAACCAAAACAGTTTAGTGTTCCTAGGAGGAGTACTGGTGCTCACAAATTTACAATGCATTGATTCACTCAACACATAATAAAGTTGAGGACCTTATGTGTCTGGTTACCGTGTTCTTTGGCACTAGGAATACGGCATTGAAGAAGACTGGATGTAAAAGGCAGTTAAGGCAAGTAAAAAGCAATATAGTGGGACCAGATCTAGTATGTGGGATAAAAGAGGGGAGTTAGGGACTATGAAAGGGGCTTCTAACCCTGCCCTAAAGGAGCAAGAAAAACTGCCTCAAGGGATCATTGTGGTTTCGATTCAGAAAAGAGTGGAACCCATTACCTTGGAATGGTTTTGAACTTCAGGGTACCAAGTAGAGTCTGTTGTATGGGACATAGGAGGAGGTGGCACTGGGTGGTAAAAACTGAAGTGACCGTATTGATGTTGGTCCTGCTGCAGAGTGCTTTCAGCTACATTCTGAGGCTGGCTCCTTTTGATCTTCACTTAACCGAGTCTTTTCCTTGTGTTCTTTGTTCACAGACTGCGATTCTCAGGCGACAGGGTCGATACATATGCTCTACAGTTCCTGCAAATGCGGAACAAGAAGCACAGAGCTTATTTGTTACAGAGGTAATTATTTTTTTTTTCTTTACTACAGTAACTCACATGTCATTTTAAGGTCATTTGTCTGTAACCCTCTTTTCTTTACATTTTGATGATTATTTTCCAGAAAGTGACAATGAGGTAATTACATGTTTATGATAGAAATTTAAATATGAGAATTAACATGGGTTTTTCAGAGTGTGAAGCTTGGACAGAAATGTCAACAGGGATCATTTCTGAGTGCAGAACATGAATGCTACCAAATTTATCTCATTGGTTTAAAATAAAGGGGTACCTTGCAAATAAACTGACTGGTAATGTCTGTGAGAAGCTTTATTATTGTTATTGCTGCTGTTTTTAATAGGGACCCAGCATACACATATATATTCATTTATTTATATGTCTGTGGTTATCATAGTGACTCCCTTTTGGTTTCGGAGGTGGTAAATCTTTATGGAAGTAGATTGTCCAGTCTTCCTTCTGCTGAGTGGCTGGGGAGTTTGAACCACCAACCTTCTGGTTAGCAGCCAAATGCCTTAGGCACTCTGCCACCAGAGCTCCTTAACTGTTTTCAAGACACTTTAATACTTACGAAGAACCAGGTGATAATAAACAGAGCCTGAATCCCCCTTATCTATGTATGATTTTTCTTCCTCTTTCTTGAACATACAACTAATAATTATCTTGTTAAGAATGAAAGAGAAATTATTGCATTTAGATCACCTGTTCTTCTCAATGTGTTTGTTTTTTCCTCCAGATGTTTTTAGGTAGAATGAACTAATTAGGAGCTTTAATTTTGTTTACTGAAGCGCTCCTTCATTTAAAAAGAATGGATTTTTATCCCTATTTTTCTAGTAGATGTTTAGATAATAAATATACCAATTAATATGGAAACTAGTTTTTAATAACTGAAGAACAATTAAAATAACAATATATAGTTTCTGTTGAAATAGTTGAAAGATTTAATGTGCACTTAACATTTTAAAAGTGTGTTCTGTCATCTTTCTTAAAAGGTAATTCCATGTCTTACTTCCTATGCCATTATATTAGTAAAATTAATTCCAGACAGATTTAACCAGAAGGTTTTATGTAGTTGTAACTGTTTATTTTAAAGCAGGAGGTGGGCAAATTGCGTCCTCTCGGCAGTCTGGCCTACAGCCTGTTTTTGTAAATAAAGTTTTATTGTAGCACCCCCAAGTCCATTCAATTATACATTGTCTATGGCTTTTCTCCCAGAGACCATATTGCCAGCAAAGCTAAAGATATTTACTATCCAGTTTTTTTTTTTTTTTTTGAAACAGAAAAAGCTTGTGGACCTCTGTTTTAAAATGTGGCAAAATTATCAGTTACTACCTCAATTCTCCCAACTGGTTGAAAACTGTGATTTTTGAAGGATAAAGCTCTAATGTAGTTCTTTAATCACTGCATGTTGAGCAATAACTGATTCATCCCACAGTGCTGGAGCCAACATAACTAAACCCTCTTGGGATTATTTCCACTTGGGTGGAGTGAAACAATACTTCCTCTCCATCCTCTGGTCGAAAGGAGAATGACCTAATGGCTTTTTAAAAAGCAACTTCAAAAACCTTTTATTGTAACTTCAAAATATTACGGAGTTTCATAGATTTGAAAGGTTAATTATGAAATCAGTTGGTCAGACCCCTGTCTCTTTGCAGATACAGTTTTCTGGATACTGATTTTTGATTGAACCTCCTGATCTCCTAGACTTCCTATATCCCTCAAAGGCAGGGGCTTGCCTTACTCTGCACCTCTGTGGGTGCCTCCTCCCAGTCAACAGTAGCTTATTAAATGAATAAATCTGCGGGTATTTAACCAAGTAAACTGTGTGTGTGTGTGTGTGTGTGTGTGTGTGTGTGTGTGTGTGTGGTTTCTTATAGTTTTAAATGTTTAAGCATTTCAGCTTTCTTTCCCATTTTGTCTATGGCACTAAAAATCTGGACATTTGGTTGTTCCATTCTTAAATACATTTATATACAAGATTATGCTTATTTATTTCCAAATTGGGCACGTACATTTTATTGCTAAGAATACTTTCAATGTCCTGCAGGAGATTTTGGTAGTACAACTTATCACACCACAGAAATTAGTTATGGGCTCTGATTTTGGGGTCCAGACCAAGAAGAATAGGAGTATGCCCACAAGGTTGTATCATACATGGTCAGACCTCACTTAGCTGTGCTGATGGACCTAGAGGCAGTGTGGACAGTCCCAAACTATGGATAATTCTGAAATTATATTGATTTTGGAACATAATTTTAAGTGTGGGTGTCAGATGTTATAAATGTAAAATGCTTTGAAAAATTAAAATAGCATTTACAAAAAATATTATTATAAATATTTGTAACTGCATGGCACAGAAATTGAAATATCCGGTTCCCATATCTGATCCTGTTTTTAACCCTTCTTTACTATTTATTCCTCCTCTCAGAATGATACTATTAAAAAAACTTACATTACCTTCCTTCTACACCCTTGTGAGTAAAGTGCTTAGCACAGAGTAAGCACTTGCTGTTAGTGTTTTCAGGAGTTTAGGGGCAGAGGAGAGTTTGCTTCAGGAGGCTTTTAGCTCCAGGCTATGAACTGGATCTGACAGACTTGTCAGTATGAACAGTGAAGTGAAGTAAGCAGAGAATTTGTTCATGATACTAATTATAGCTAAAGTCATATAAACTACATAAGGCATAAGTGCATTTATCTACCTATTATTAATTTACTCTTTTTTTTGCCACATTGAAGT
>NW_006921793.1:4010870-4012065 GCF_000298275.1 Orycteropus afer afer
GACTCATAGTGACCCCTGCTTGGGTTTCCGAGGCGGTATCACTACGGATGTAGATTGTCCAACTGCCCTTCCAAGGAGTGGCTGGTGGGTTTGAACCACTGGCCATCTGGTTAGCAGTCAAGTGCCTTAGGCACTACGCTACCAGAGCTCCCATCCATGACTTAGGGAGAGCCTTTTATTCTATTCTCAGTAGACGTAGCTGTTCGTTTTTCCTATTTATGTGGCTCAGCCACTCTTTACTTGTTCAGCCGACTTCCCAAGGGTCTCTTTTTAAACCTCTGCAGAGAAAACTCCCTCGAAGCATTATATCTTCTCCAGATGAGTTGTGCTCTTTAGTTTTACATTTACTCAATACTCATTGAGAGATTTTTTTTAATTCCTCCCACTTGATTGGATTAATCTATTTTCATTGATCATCTTGTTTGTACTAATCATCATGGCCAACAGGTCACTTGGATTGTAAGATAATAGTGTACTTTAAGGTATACTTTTAACTCTGATAGATTTTACCCTTTGACATTAGTAACAGTTTGCAATTGTATGATGAGAAAAAAAGAGGGAACTTTGTAACAATGGTTAACCATGTAGATTCTTTATAACCTCTATTTTCTTTGATCTCTGTATACCGGTTTCCTATCTATTAAATGCTTTTAATATGGTCCCTATCATCTAAAAGATCAGGTAAGATAACACCCATAAAGTGTACATAACAGTACTTCACACATAACTGTTTAATAAATACCAGCTTCTGTTGTTACTATTGTGATTGTGGGGGTGATGGTGTTAATGCCATCATCATTAAAACTGTGGTTCCCAATATCTTTAAATGCATTTACCCCATTTTCCATTTTTATCTCATAAACCTCATATTAAAAGTTCTTCTACCAAGTCTTTATTTATTTAATAGTAACTAATCCACTTTCCCAAATTTAACTCCCAACTAGCTACACTGTCTTTTTCAGATTGCTTTTTGGAGCTCTCCAACTCAAGTTTCTTGGACTACACACTTTGAAAAGCAGTGCTACAGAGTATTTTAATTCTTTAATAGGTCTAGCTTTAGATATATTAAATGGTGATTCCTCTAATGAACGAAGAAATGCAAAGAATCTTAATTGTGTGGGTAATTGGAAAACATGGTTTCTTTCTTCTTTTTAAAGCAAAGTGGCAAAATTGGATAAACTTCCAGTTCATGTCT
>NW_006921793.1:4012435-4016236 GCF_000298275.1 Orycteropus afer afer
CAGCCAGTAGATTTTTAAGGTTTATGCTTCAATGATTGTTTTGAGTGAGGTCTGCAGCACCTGGAAGCTCTGGTTTTAACAAGCCCAGTCCCCCAACCCAAACCCACTGCCAGTCAAGTGGATTCTGACTCATAGAGTAGAGCTGCCTGATAGGGTTTCCAAGACTGTGAATCTTTATGGAATCAGACTGCTACTGCTCTCTCCCATGGAGCAGCTGGTTGGTTTGAAGCTCTGACCTTTTTGGTCAGCATCTGGGCACTTAACCACTGCACAACCACGGCTCCTACTATTGGTGTAATGATGATGGCTGGAGAAGTGTATACATAGGGTGTTAAGGTGAGCATGTCCACTGAGCTTATTAATCTAAACAGTTATTAAACCTAAAGAGTTAATGCTACCCATCGATGAGTTTCTCATTCTTACCTTCTTAATGTTAGGTGTCCCATTATGAGATAGGTTCCTCATCCATTTTTTTTTTTTTTTTAATTATTGTCTAATTTATAACATCAGACACTCATGAACGTTAACATTGTCCGTAGTAGCAACTTATTTTAGATAAAATAATTCTGGGAAGACTAAGTCATCACAAAAATGAATGAAAGGTTATTCAGAACTTGGTGATAGTTAATAATAACAGGAAAACCAATGGAAATAATGCATGTAAAGGTGTGTAATATCCTAGACAGGTACTTTATTTCTACCATTGCCAGTAATGACATCAATAATAATAAAACGTTGAGTGTTCATATTGAGATGGTCCAAAGCAAAGCTTAAGATGGGTCTTTCTAAAATTGTCTGATTACAAAAATAAAGATTACAGCTAGAGGCCAGTCTTAGAAGGTATGAGCTGAGTTGCCTAATACTGTGTAGTCTTTTCTTCCCATGGTAGCTATTGAAGTGAACACCAGGCTCAATGTTAAAGGGACAGAGAAGTCATAAGAAGCAACTGTGTAGTGTGTGTGTGGAAGGGGGTTGAGGTTAGGATGTGGTGGATATGATGATTTGTTTATTTGTGTGTGCATATATTTCATTTCCTGTTTATTTCATGCATAAGTGTATGCCTAACATATTTGTAGCAGCTCTGTGCCCACCTCCTTAAACTAGCTGTCACACCTTGGGGTCAAAACTTGAAGACACATATTTCCTCTATTCCTGTTTGCATTTTTGCCTATCCACCCCTGCCTCTTTTTTTTCTTTTGCCCCATAATTTTATCTCTCCTCTCTGTATTTCCTTCTTTTCTTTATTCACCTTTCCCTGAACTAAGCTCTGGGAAGCTTTCCAGGAACTTGCTTTTGTCCTCCAACTATAGGGGAGTGTAGTTTGAAAACATTTTTTATGAAACCAGTCATGGCCTTAGAACTTGAATGATCAAGGGTGGTGTGTACTTTCTGTGGTTCATTAAACATGTAAATTTTTGCATGGTAACTGATTGCCTTTTGCTGGAGAAAAGTTTTCAGAAATTAGACTGGTCCCTCTCTTTACTGCTAAGTGGATTTTAAAGTGACTTGTAGGTGTTAGTTATAGGTGATTACTCCAGTAAAAAGACAAAGGACAGTTTGGCACAAATTGAATTGATTGTCTCATTGACCAGTTTCACAGCAAGCAACTTGAAGTAATAAAGGGAGATTTATGGTGGTTGTGTTGTCCTTCTTTCCTAGGATGCTGCCTCCCTTGGTTCTCAGAAAGGTGGGATCACTAAGCACGGGTGGCTGTACAAAGGCAACATGAACAGTGCAATAAGTGTGACCATGAGGGTAAGGCCGTTCATCACTCTCTATTCCTGTCATTGAACCCCTTTGCTGTTGGCCTTGAGACTAGTGCTCAAGGTGAATGGGCATACTTTTCTTCCTGAAAAAAATGGCATTGCCTGGTTAGTAAGGTGCCTCCCTGGTGATAGCGCCATTGGTACAGACCTTCCTCTGTTCCCTTCTCCTTATCCTCTGACCACTGACATGAGACTATCACTTGGCTTGATGTGAATATGCAGTCACTGACTCAGGCTTTATTCTTTATATTAACTACAGTGGTGATACTTGCTACCTCACGGACTTATCACCACGAGACACTTTTTCAAGCTGAGCCTAAGCATTTCTGTGGACGTATTCTGGGACAAAGTCAAGTAAAGCACAATTTGAGAATTAAGGAGAATTGGTTAAATTTGAAGAGGGTTGCAAGAGAAAAGTTAAAAAAAAAAAAAAGTAGTAGTAAAACTACTCAGGAGAGAAGAGGACCAGAGCATAGAAAGGCCAAAAATTAATAGAAAGAAGCAAAACAATGGAGAGGGGATGGGAGCTTGAACAAATAGGGAGATGAAAATTAAATCACTGGAAATGCTGACTTGCATAATCTTGAGGCTAGAAAATTGTTCAGCATCATGAAGCAGAAATAGTTTCTCATCTGTGTGAGCAAGAAACTCTGGGGATTTTAGAATGTTTCCATCCTTCTGTGCTACATCCCAAACTGAGTGGTTATGCAAGATTGCATATCCTGTGGCTTATAAAAATGACCCATGGATGTGAAGTGAGCCACCTTCTCAGAAGTGCAGTGCAGTAATACTTATTATTAGATGTGATGGAGAGTCAGTACACCCAATTACATGGGGAACTGGCTAGAGTCAAATTTGTTTTGGAGAGGATGGAGATTGTTTTTTTATGAGTGTATTGTTGTAAGTTATTGGTAAAGATAGTGATTTTTTAAAAATTTGAAATAGTAACTGTGTATTTTTCTCTCAGTCATTTAAGAGACGATTTTTCCACTTGATTCAACTTGGTGATGGATCCTATAATTTGAATTTTTATAAAGATGAAAAGATCTCTAAGGAACCAAAAGGATCAATTTTTCTGGATTCCTGCATGGGTGTGGTTCAGGTAAATATGAAAATAGCTATATCGTCAAGTTTCCTTTCTGTAAAAGAACCATTTATGAATTAGCAGATTTAAGCACAGTTAAAAAATGTGAATATGATTAGTGGGAGAAATACAATATCTGACTTTAAAATGAGTAAAGGCTGGCTTTTCATCGAATGAGAAGATGGCAGCTATAGCATACAGGCAGAATTATGTTGTGGTAAGCATGAACACTGTGGTGCCTGAATTCTCGTGTTTAAACCTAGCTCTGCCGCTTTTTAGCTGTATGACCATAGGTGGACTACTGAAGTTTCTTGGTCTGCAAAATTGGGATAATCACAATTTTTATTTTATAGCATACTTGAGAAAATTGCATGAGTTAATGCATGAAAAGATTTAAAACAGTTCTTAGCATCTAATAAGCACTCAATAAGTGATGACTTTATTACTACCATTTTAGTACCAATGGCAGTGTAGTTACTGGTTAAGAATTTTAGAACCAGACTGAGTTCAAATTTCTACTCTGCTACTTACCACCTGTGAAATCATAGCGATGATACTTAACCTTTCGGTGCCTCAGTGTCTTCCTCTGCTAAATAAGGATAATGATAAGACTGAATACAGTTATTGAGGGGATTAAATTAATTAATACAAGTGCTTAGAACAAAGTGCAGAAGAACATTAGAGATTTTCATCATAGTGTTGTTGTGTTGTAGTTACTCTTTTTTTTTTTATTTTTCTCCCTGGGGTTACTTTTTCCCAGTGTTCTTTCCTACTCATTCCTGCCCTCTGATCTATCTCCTTGTGCAAATACTACCCTCTGATCTCCCATGGTTGATTGTTCTAAGGAGTATACATACCCAGTGTAAATGTTGACCTTATATGCCTGTTTGGGAGCTCTGGTAGCATAGTGCCTAAGGCATTTGACTGCTAACCAGAAGGCTGGCAGTTCAA
>NW_006921793.1:4016336-4018477 GCF_000298275.1 Orycteropus afer afer
CATTTGTGTTTGAGTGTCTGGTGAATGCAGCCTTACTTAAAATTTTATGATTCCATGAACTACTTGAAGGAGCCTCGTGGGTAGATGAGTGAAAGGCACTGTGCTGGCCCATTGAAGCTATCATGTATTGAGGAAGTAATTCAAATGTAGTCTGTGTAGGTTAGTGTCAGTGTTGTATACATGTACATACATATTGTGGTAGTTAAGTTTGTGTGTCAACTGGGCTGGGCCTGGTTGAGTGGCTGGGCAGCTGAATGTAGTTATTTCCCATGGTGAGATTGGTAATTAACTCCATGGTGGAATCTATTGGAACAGCAGAGTAGCTGCTTTGGGTATGGGTCTGCTTCCCATATATAAGAAACGGCTTTGGGAATGGTCTTTAGCTTATGGCACTCTTGAACCCTGTATGTAGCTGTGTTGTTGTTCAGCAGCCTGCCATGCTCTGCCAACCTTGGGGCTTTTAATGGACTTGAATTTACGGCCTGCCATATGGTTTGGTAATATTGGGACTGTGCCTTATTGCTTGTCAACCTTGGGGTTGTCAGCCTCAGCAGCTGAGTGAAGAAAAGCTTCCAGCTTCAGTGGGCTGGGAGCAGGAGGCAGAGCTGAAGCCCAAGGTTGAGGGGCTTTCAACCCAGCCCCTAGAGCCTAGCACTTTGAACTTGGACTTAAAGTCTCCAAACTGTAAGAAAATAAATTCCTGTTTCTTCAAGCTATCCCATTTGTGGTATATTCCTGTCAGAGTGGCACTAGGTAACCAAAACACATACGTACATACATATATATGTGTGTGTGTGTGTGTGTGTGTACATACGTATATGAAAAAGCTTTGGTGTCACTATGAAATAGAATGGAAATCTTCCTCATAACCTCACCCTGTGTTTTTAGAAGGATAAATTAGGACAAAATAACCTTTTTTTTTTTCTTTAAAAAAAAAGACAGGTAAAACTGAGTGAAAGTACAATTGTATATGGTAATAGTGACTAATAGAGCTAGTTAAAATGTTAATAAACCATGAAAGTGTCTTTAGCTCCAGATGTTCCATTCACTTTCATGTTCTAGTGAGACCATATGATTTCTTAAGAACCAAGTGTTTTTAAGTCAGAAATAGTACCTTGTTATAGAAATGCAAGCAAGGTTAGGTGAAGTTTGTTTTCCTGTAAAGTCTGCCCGCAGATCATATATGATGATAAAGTGATACCTTTCCCCAGGGTAGTGTTTCAGCAGATCAAAATCTTATGCATCACAGGAATCTCTGAAGGCGAAATGTCAGGCATTAGCTGGTTGTTTGAAAGAACTATTTTGAAGTTTGTATGGGCGTGTCTCACAAACTTTGTCAAATGTTACTTAGAAGTCATCACATAGGAAGTTACATATTCTCAGTATTGCATCCCCCTCCTCTTACTGTTGTTGTTGCTAGGTACTGTCATATCAGTTTTGACTCAGAGATTCTGTGTGCAACAGAACGAAACACAGCCTGATCCCATGCCATCTCACAATCCTTGCAATGTTTGAGCCCATTGTTGCAGCCACTGTGTCAGTCATTTTCTCTTCCCCCACTTATACTTTTTTCTTTCTTTTTTTTTAATCTCCGACCACCTCAATAGTGTATCAAAACATACAACTCTGATTGGCATCTTGTGAATTATAAATATGAAGATTACTCAGGAGAGTTTCGGCAGCTTCCAAAGTAAGTAAATATCAGACCACTCAACATGGGGCATATACACAGAGAGAAAATTATTTGTACTAAAATGCATAAAGAGATATTTAACTTGATGTACAATCAGTGTAATTGGAGAATATATTTCTAGGTGATTTGTGTATGTATGGTATAGTTTATAATATAGTCAGAGTACAGGACTCAAACTCTGTACACTGGTATTGGTGGTGATAAACACATGGATGGTTTAATTATGCCCACTGATAAAATATAGATAGATGAAATTTCTTCAGTGAGAAATAGAAAGCAAAGGAAATGGAATCATATTGAAACATGCTACAATATATTTTATCTAAAAAGAATATTTTGAAGAGACTTAAAATATTTTTATATTGAGTAAATTTTATATTTTTAAAAAAAAAAAAAAAAGGCAAATCAAGGAGCAAGCATTTTCCCAGGCAAATTTCTTTGCCCTCTT
>NW_006921793.1:4023227-4024101 GCF_000298275.1 Orycteropus afer afer
TAAGGCATTTGACTGCTAACCAGAAGGCTGGCAGTTCAAACCCACCAGCCACTCCTTGGAAGGAAGGTTGGGCAATCTACTTCCATAGTGATATCTCCTCAGAAACCCAAGGAGGGGTTGCTATGAGTCGGATCTGACTTGACCGCGGTATGTTGCGTTGTTGTTTTTCATATGCCTGTTTGGCTTCAAGCCACGGGAGTGAGTTCAGTTGCAGTCCCGAAGAGTCACTAGGGACCATAGTGTCAGGGGTTTCACCAGTCTCTCTCAGATCGTTAATCCTGGTCTTGTTTATGATTTTGAGTTGTGTTCCACATTTTTTCCCTACTGTAGAGTTACTCTTAAACTTTATTTTTATTACAAGCATAATTTATGAGTGTGTTCTTTTTTGTAAAAAATCAGACAAAGTTATAGTCCCTCTTAGGTTTTCTCCCCTTCTCCTTGCCCCCTCATTTCTTCCTTTCCCAGAGATCTTCTGCCACCAGGGTGATATGTGTCCTTCCATACCTTTTAGAATTGTCTTTGAAAGTAAGTTGCCAGTTTCCTTATTCATTCATCCACTTACCCATTTGCTCTCCTACCATTTCCAGGAAGATTTAAGGCAGCAGCTTACAAGGATACATTAAAAAAAAAAAAAAAAAAACCATTTTATTGTTAGTTGCCATTGAGTCCATTCTGACTCAGGGCGACTGGCAACCTCATGTTTGCAGAGAACTGCTCCATAAGAGTTTTCAAAGCTGTGACCTTTTGGAAGCAGTTCTCTAGGCCTGTCTTCTGAGGTACCTCTGGGTGGGTTGCAATTACCAACCTAATTGACTAGTAGTTAAGCACTTAACTGTTTGCTCCACTCAGGGAGTCTGAAAAAAACATAGCATAG
>NW_006921793.1:4049455-4050677 GCF_000298275.1 Orycteropus afer afer
CAGGATTATCTTCTGTATCTCTGTCAATTGGTTTCTCTTTTCTTTGTTGAAGTGGATCTGTGTAGCTTGTCTGGCTGTTTCTTCATCTTACTAGAAGTCATGGATACATTTTTAAATATGTGAAAATGTGAATGGATTGCATATCTTTCAGCCATCTTACGTGGAATCTTGTTTAACTACTCTTGTGTTAACTTTGGAAGCACTGGTTAAGGGATTTGGCTGCTAACCAAAAGGTAGACAGTTCGAACTCACCAGCTGCTCCATGGGAGAAAGATGAGGCAGTCTGCTTCCATAAAGATTTACAGCCTTGGAAACCCTCTAGACAGTTCTACTCTGTCCTGAAGATTGCTGTGAGTTGGAATTGACTCACTGACAGTGGGTTTGTGTTAATTTTAGGTATCTTGAGGTTCCAGAATTTGCTTATTACCCAGAATTTTCTTTTTGTTAGTGTTTGAACCCAAAGCATATCAACACTTCAGATAAATAGAAGAATTAAGGAGCTTAATGTGGACTCAGGGCACATTGGAAATTTATGACCAACTCATTAGAAAGAGTCAGTAGACAAATAAAGAACCATGTATCTCCCCTGCTTGTCTAACAGTCTCTAATAAGAGACATATAAAAAATATTTATCTCCTTAGGAAATAGTCTGTCATCTTCCTGCACAAGTACAGCTGAGTGAAATGTCTGTCCATTTGTTGGTGATACTTTTTTATGGGGCTTTTTGGCATCATGGGTCAAGGGTCCAAAATTACTCTTGTGCTTTACCTTGGAAATTTTCTGTTGATGTGTATTTAAGTTGACTAGTCTTTTCATCTGTAGTGTCTAATGTGCTGTTGAATCCATCAAATGAAAATTTCAAATACTATCTTTTTCATTTAAAAGTTCAATTTGACTTTTTAAAAAATATATCTCCCTAATGTGGATGAACTTGGAGGACATTATGCTCAGTGAAATAAGTCAAACACAAAAGGACAAATACCATATTAGTCTGTTATTATAAAAGTCAAGGAAACGCTTATCTATGGAAGGACATTTTCTTTGTTGGTTGTCAGGGGTGGGAGAGGAGGGTAGGGAACACTGTTAGATAGATAGAGATAAGTTTTGATTTGGGTGAAGAGAAGGGCAATGTACCAAATATGAGTGATCAATATAGTGGCATTGAGGAAGAGAAAGACATAGAGAGGTATGTGGGAAGTACAGACAACAAAGATGAACCCTT
>NW_006921793.1:4051856-4052859 GCF_000298275.1 Orycteropus afer afer
AGCATATATTTCTAATAAAAGTTTTAATGTCCTTTTCTCTTAATTCTGTCATCTGTCTTTTAAGTGTCTCTTTTTGTTGACTAGATTTTCTTCTAATTATGGATCACATGTGCCTGCTTCTCATATGTCTAATAATTTTTATTGTATTCAAATATAGTCAATTTCATGTTTTGGGGTACTGGATTTTGTAGTATTCCTTTAAAGAGTAGTGGACTTTATTTTATTTAATGTAGACCAGCTTGTTCCCTTTGAGGCTTGTTTTTAAGCTGTTTTAGGATGGATACTTACTGCTGTCAAATCGAATCTGACTCATAGCGACCCCTCCTTTGGTTTCTGAGGTGATATTTCTACAGAAATACATTGCCCAGTCTTCCTTCCGAGGAATGGCTGGTGGGTTTCAACCGCCAGCCTTCTGGTTAACAGTCAAATGCCTTAGGCACTACGCCACCAGAGTAGCCTTGATTCTAGGGCAAGATTAATCCTACTGCAAAGGGTCGAACCTTCTGGGATTTCTATTTAATGCCCCATGTCATGCATTTAATGAGGTTTCTCTGCTCTGGCTGATGGGAACTGAAATAATTAAAAGTTCTATCTGAAATCAAATACATGTTCTGCTTATAGCTCAACATGGTAAATGTTCATTCATCCTTGGTAAGTTTTCTTTACACAGCCTTATGGAGTTTTTTACTCCACGTGTTCATAGTTTAGCATTATGAAAAACTCAAGAAGTCCTGTATGAGTGTATGTGGAGATCTTCTTGGCATAACTCTCTCCTCTTTGGTACACTGTCTTGCATATACTAGTCTCCTTGGACTTCTGGAACTTTAGCAGGTCTCTTCAGTAAGACTCAGGACCGTGTTTAGATTCTCCCTTCCTATGCCACAGTCCAGAAATTGCCTCCAGAAAGCCAAGGTGATGATAGGGCTCACTTCCTTTTACTTCCCTCTACTGGGAGTGACAGGCCTGCATTGTCTGTAGCCCGGTATCTGAAAACAGTTGTTTC
>NW_006921793.1:4053984-4062338 GCF_000298275.1 Orycteropus afer afer
TAGCACCACTAATGTTTGCTAAAAAATTATTTTTGATTGGTAGCTAATCAGCATGTGATGTCTATCAGCTAGCAGCCCCCACCCTTTCAGCCCCAGCTGAAAGCTGCCACTGTGAGTAACTGAGCTATATGAAAGTCTGTCTTACTGGAAGTAAAAAAGTAAGGAGTACCAGAGTGAATTTAAGTGACAAAACTTAACTTCTGTGGTATTCTCAACTAGAAGTTTCAATTATATTCTTAAATTAAGAAACCATTTAAGTTCTTTTAAGTTGGATTTTCTCGTGTTGACTTACTTGGCAACAGCTTTTCAAGGAGGAGGTATTATTTTTGCTCTTTAGGAGAGTAAGTTTTTGGCACAGCATATGGGTACAGCAGCCCAAGAGCTAGCAGAGCTATCATTTAGGCTCTGGAATACGTTTCTGAATTTAAGGTTCTGACCTACAATGGGAGTTCGTAGCTTTAAATTCTTTTTGCAAGGTGTGACAAATTGTTTGATATTTAATTAATTGAATCTAAGGCTTCAAAAGTTGGAAATAATTTACTTTTTCATCACGTCTGTTTTTAAATTAAGCCCCAAAATTTGAGATTTAAATGTTATTTATTACTTGTGGACATCGTGGGGGGGGGGATAGAATTAGTTTATTCATGCTGTCAGTTTAGGGAACTGCCTAAACTAAAATTTTTAAATAGACCTGAAAGAAATACGTTTTAGGATCTTTAGCTCTAAAAGTATTTTATAACCTTTTAAATTTATTCTATTCATTTTGCAGAGAAGGAAACTGAGATTTAGAAAGATAAATAACTTAGCATCAGATCTAATGTTCTTCCCCCACCTTTAACTTTTTCTGTTTATAGATAATCATGAGTATGTGAAGAGTATATGTTGGGGTGGGTGTGGGGAGTAGAAACTGATTTCACTTCTAGCCTTTTGACTCTGTGGATTTTTGCATCCAACTGAATATGAGTGAGGTCTAAGATGGCAGTTACTGAACCCACAGCAGACTATCTGTGCACAATAGTTTGTGTAGCTTTGCCAAGAGCAGCCCTCTCTGTGTTTCTAAGAACTGTGCTGCAGTTTGGAAGAGTTGCCTTGTCCTTGAAACATATGCTGAGGAGCTTCCTCTGGAACTGTGGACAACTGTCAAGGATTTTAGTGGGTGGGTGGGTAGAGCTTGTTCTGCAGGTTGGTGGAAGTTTATGATTTTGTGCCTCTTAGCTTCTGCTTACAAGGAGTCTTGTGCCATGTGTTTCAGGGCTGAACATCTTCTTAGTGCAATAATTCTCAACTATGGATAATTTTACCCCCTCTAGTGGGAGCTCTGGTAGCATAATGTCTAAGGCATTTGACTGCTAACCAGAAGGCTGGAGGTGCAAACCCACCAGCCACTCCTCAGAAGGAAAGTTGGGCAATCTACTTCCATAGTGATACTGCCTTGGAAACCCAAGGAGGGGTGCTATGAGTCGAATCTGACTTGATGGCTAAGAGTTAAGAGGAAACATTTAAGGAGCTCTGGTGGTATAGTGGTTAAGGCATTTGACTGCTAAACAAAAGGTCATTGGTTCAAACCTGCCAGCCAGTCTGCAGAAGAAAGATGGGGCTGTGTGCTTCAGTAAATATTGATAGCCTAGGAAACTCAATGGAGGTCACTATGAATTGGAATGAACTCGATGACAGTTTGTTTTTTGTTTGAGGGGACATTTGATAAAGTCCTGGAATCATTTTGGTTGTCATAACTGGAGAGGGGGTGCTACTGTCATCTAGTGGTTAGAGGCCAGATAAGCTGCTAAACATCCTATAATGCACAAGATAGTCACCAAAACAAAGCCCCAGAATGTCAATAGTGCCAAGGTTGAGATGCCCTACTATAGTGTATGTTCATCTTCTGTCATTTAATGCAAGTGGATTACTGTTTCTGTACTTTTACTATCACAGGCATAGAAATCAGACATGAGGGAAGGCTATAGATACAGAGTTTAAGTACCTTTTGGGATTCTTAAATGATTAGAAGTTCCAGATAAATGAGTGAAACATATATTGATAGATAATGACTTACTTTTAAAAACTTGATCATACTCTGTTTGATTCAGGAAAAATACTCAATGAATATGATAATTTAAAACTCAGTTTGGGTCATTCAGTAAGTATATTTCATGTACCTGTTATGTGCCAGACACTGTTTTAGAGACTAAGGATATTGAGCAAAAGAAGTGAGTAATAGATACATTTACATAATGACTATTGAAAAAAAAAAAAAAAGTAGCTGCTGAGGCTACTTATGTATAGCCAAATACCTCAGGGGATTTGGTTACTTGGTCTGGAGGTTTAGCATCATGGTTGCATAGGACATCCCAATAAATTGGCCACATACTATGTTTAGTGCTTCTGTTCTACCTCCTATTTTGCATGGTGCCTGAGGTCTTAAAAGCTTGCAAGCAACCATTGAAGGCACAGCAGTAGGTCTCTGCTCACCTGGAGCAATAGAGGAAGAAGGAGAGTCAGGCATAATAAGAGGAGGATATGCAATGTGTGGCTAATTACCCCAATGAAAAACTGCCCCTTTTGCCATGAGACCAAAAGAACTGGGTGGTACCTAGCTACCATTACTGAACATTTTGATCAAAGATTCTACAGAAGGATCTTGATCAAGAGAAGAGGAAATATGAAACAGAATACTAAATTCTCATGGACTCTAGACTTTCTAGAGCCATGGAGACTGGAGGAACCCCTAAAACTACTGCCCTGAGATAATCTCTAAATCTTAAACCAGAAGTATTCCCTGAAGTATTCTTAAAAGTCTTCTGAAAACTGAACAATACTGAAGTTTAGGTTAACTAGTGCAAAATGTCTGCCATGAACATTATGCTCTTTTAAGAAGTGTTCATATGGGATCACACTGACAACAGCAACTTGAAAGATTAGATAGGAACCTTAGGGGGGAGTGGACAACTGTATGTTAATGAGGAAGGAACAACTTAGAAAAGGAGGGTGAGAATAGTTGTATAACTTGAAAAATGTAATTAATGTCATTAAATTGTACATGTAAAATTTGTTGGATTGGTTATATTTTGCCATGTATATTATCAACAACAGCAAACTAAAATTTAAAGAATAAAAGTGTTGAATTGGCAAAAGAAAGGGGAAAGTCTGTGCTCTCATGGGGCTTATTCTGTTGAGAGCATCAGATAATCTGTGAAATAAGTAATGTGTCAGAAGGAAAAACAAAGTTATGGAGAAAATAGGGAGGGTAGATAATGATAGGGGGCTTATGAGAGAGGGAACTTACAGTTATAAATGTTGTTGTTGTTGTTGTTGTTGTTATGTGCCGTCGAGTCGGCCCCGACTCATAGCGACCCCTCCTTGGGTTTCTGAGGCAGTATCACTACGGAAGTAGGATTGCCCAACCTTCCTTCCGAGGAGTGGCTGGTGGGTTTGAACCGCCAGCCTTCTGGTTAGCAGTCAAATGCTTTAGCCACTATGCTACCAGAGCTCCTACAGTTATAAATACGAAACCAAAAACCAAACCTGTTACCATTGCATCGACTATCACTCATTAGCAATCCTGTAGGGCAGAATAGAACTGCCCCATAGGGCTGCTGAGGATGTAATGTTAACGGAAGCAGACTCCTACCTCTTTCTCCCAAGGAGTGCCTGGGGGGTTTTGAACCACTGACCTTTCAGTTAGTGGCTGAGTGCTTAACAATTTTGCCACTGGGATCCTTGCAGTTATAAATAGAGAGGTCTAAAACATGAATAAAATAGTCAGCAAGCAATAAAGAGAAATTATTTAAGGCAGTTCTAGTTCTTGAAAAGTAAATCTGTACCATTTTTACATTTCAGAACAACAAAGTCAGGCGTTTTGCTTTTGAACTTAAGATGCAAGACAAAAGTAGTTATCTTTTGGCAGCAGACAGTGAAATGGAAATGGAAGAATGGATTACAACTTTAAACAAGATTCTCCAACTCAACTTTGAAGCTGCAATGCAAGAAAAGCGAAATGGAGATGCTCATGAAGGTGGGTAGGTCTAGCTTTCCCGAGGGAGTAGCATACTCTGAAGGGTGTGTGTGTATACCATATGTACATGAGAGATGGGACACATGACTTCTTTACAAATATTTTACCAGCAAATGTGATTTTGCACAATAGAATTTATGATCCTCACATTTTTATATGGAAATATGTGAAGGAGACAATATAAAACTCACTGCAGTCAAGTTGGATCCAACTCATAGCGACTCCTCCTTGGGTTTCTGAGGTGGTACCTCTACAGAAGTAGATTGCCCAATCTTCCTTCCAAGCAGTGGAAGGTAGATATATCTATATATAAATACATTATTAATATTGTATATATGAGTGTCTGTGTGTGTGTGTAAGAACCACAGCTTTGGAGGCATAAAGGAAGGACCTGGGTTCAGGTCCCAAGAATACCATTTCTTAGCTGTGTGACCTGGGCAAGCTACCTATGTTTTCTGAGCCTTAGTTTACTCACTTATGAGATGGGAATAAAACAAAACTGTTGGTCAAATGGGAAGATTAAATAAAATAACTCAGATACCTGGTATAGAGTTGTTGTTGTTGTTGTTATGTGCCGTCGAGTCGGCCCCGACTCATAGCGACCCCTCCTTGGGTTTCCGAGGCAGTATCACTACAGAAGTAGGATTGCCCAACCTTCCCTCCGAGGAGTGGCTGGTGGGTTTGAACCGCCAGCTGTCTGGTTAGCAGGCAAGTGTCTTAGCCACTATGCTACCAGAGCTCCCGGTATAGAGTTAGTACTTAAAATAGTAATTATATAGTTACCGTTTCTTTCATTAATAATATCCTTTGGATTTTTCAAGACAAAGAATGAGTGAAAGCCTCAGATTTAATTGGTAAGAAAATTCTAGCTATGTTCTCGATAATTCATATGGTATTTATCCCTTGGACAGGTTATTCTGAATTCTGGTTGCACAGTAGAAATACCTGGGAGCTCTTTAAAATACTGTGTTTTCTTGGCCCCAGGAAAGATTCTGATTTAGCTGACCTGGGGGCAGGGGCCTGGGCAGATCTGACTTTTAGCAGGTGTGACGGGTGTAGCCATGTTTTTTAAAGTTAGTTGTTTATATTTTATAGCATTCTATAGCTTACAGCAGTTCTAATTATGGAACTGTGGTTGTACATTGGTTAAGTGCTTGGTTGCTAACTGAAAGGTTGGCAGTTCAAACCCATCAGCTGATTCATAGGAGAAAGCTGTGGCAGTCTGTTTCCATAAAGATTATAGCCTTGGAAACCCTATGGGATGGTACTCTGTATCCTATAGGGTCTCTATGAGTCTCTATTTGGTTTTGTTGGTGGCACAACCAAATCGTTGGCTGCTACCGAAAGGCTGGCAGTTTAAATCCACCTGGTGGTTCCATGAGAGAAAACACTGGCAGTCTACTCCCATATGAAGATCGTGGCCTAGAAAACCCAGTGGGGCAGTTCTATTATGTCATATGGGTTTGGAATTGACTCAATGACACCTAATGACAACAACATGAGTTCTAATTAGACAATACCCATGCTGTACTACCTATTAAATATTTTACTTATCACCACTGAACCTGGGTATCAGTGTCTTTTAAAAGCTCCCCAGATGTTTTTCATGTGCATCCAAACTTGAAAACCACTGCATTAGAGAGCACAAAAGAGCAGTGGCTTTAGTTCTCCTGTTTTGAATGAAATACTTTCAATAATACTGACTCAAGTAATCTGGTTTACCATTGCAGATGATGAACAAAGCAAATTGGAAGGTTCTGGTTCCGGTTTAGATAGCTACCTCCCTGAACTTGCCAAGGTAATACTATCTGAAAACTCCTGCTCTTCATAGAATGATACTGAAAAATTTTCTCATTTCATTAATTTCTCCAGATTGGAATCTACTGAAATCATTAACAATTGCTGTGAAACCTATGAGAGCCACAACTCAGTGGGACTGCCTTGTTTTTCCAGGTCTTGCAAGTTTTCTACCTTTGACAGGGTGCAGTCTTACCACTTTTACATCACTCTAAGTTAGTGGAAAATATTTGAGTTTTCCCTCTATAACCACTTAACACAGGTTGCAGCTTCTGCAGGTTTTACTGTACGTTGTAATAAATCATTAACAATCATGCTTACAGTTATTTTCTGACTTGAATGCAAGTGATGTGAGATATGTTACTGAGCTGAGTCAGATTTCAGTGTGTTTTCCGCAAAGTATTCAAAGTATTGTCTTTTTATTTCTCTTTTAAGTGTTTTTTTCCTCAACGTTTAATACTGCATGTAAGTTTTGAAGAAATAACCAAAATACAGATAAAATGTTTCCATAGCAACAAGGTTCTTACCATATTTACATATATGCTCCTGTTTATTCAAATTAATAGATAAAATTCCAAAGAGGGTGGATTTGTCCTCATCTTGTCACTAAACCAAAGAGGGGTTCCCTGAGTTAGATAAAATGTTACTGACAGAGGCTTTGCTCATATCGTATTTCTTTGGTCATACTAGATTTAAAAAATAATAATTAAAAAAAAAATAATTTTGAGAAACTTAGAAGTTACTGGAAAGCACAAAGAAAAACAACCATATTCCCACTACCCAGATTCAACGTGTTACTGTTATTTTATCTTTTTTAAAAATCAACAAACAAACAAACTTATAAACATCAGTTATAGTTGAAGTTCTATTTAAGCATGATCTCTAATTCCATTTTTTCCTCTCTTAGGAACCCAGCCAAAGACAACCACTATTAAGAGTTTTGTCAGATCATCTCCATTTCACTTTTACATCCTTACAGATAAATCTATCACACCTGTGTGTGTGTGTGTGTGTATGGTGGTGGTTTACATTAAAAAAAAATACTATATAAAATGCAAACATAAATTATATATATTCTGCATTTACTTTTATTTTTTTCGTTCATCCTTGCTTTTGAGATCTATCCAAGTTCATACATAGAGTTCATCCCTTTCATTGCATTATATAAACATTTTATTGTGGCCATTCTAGTATTTCCATTATTTTTCTATTACAAACAGTGCTACAATGAATTTTGTTGTCCTTGTCTTCTTGTGTGCAGCTGTGAATGGTTCTTTTTTAAATGAGAGAAATATCTTTGTCTTCTCTAGCCCTTTATATTCTTACTCTATTATTGCCTTTCTATTCCTTTTTTTTTTTTTTTCAAGGAGACAGCAGTGAAATACCCTAAACACCCACATCTTAAACACCATAATAGAAACATGGTTTATCTATATACAATTATAAATAGACTAGCATTCAGCATTGACGTTTATTTTATGACAGCATGGCTATTTCAAAATAATATCCCCCTCCGGCTAGGAATTTAGAACATTGTTTTTCTTTAGGATTTGACTGTCACCGCAGTGTCTTTTTAGCACCTGCCTATTAAAGCTAATTTTAGTGTCCCATTGCAATTTCATAAGCTGGGAAGGGTTTTGGACTGTGTGTTTGTGTTTTCGGGGTTATGAACTTCAGTGTGTTGTTTATTGCATTGAGAGATGCTTTTTTTGTTTCTGGATGTTTTAGGGTTCATAATTTCTCAAAGCAAAATGTTTGAAACTTTTTTTGGTTTTCATTTGTTGAAGCACATAACCTATGTAATTGAATCTAAAATTTAGAAAGTAACTGTCTGCACTTAGTGAGTGAAGAGAATGGATACCTACGAGTCTGGTATTTTTTTGAGCTGAATGTTGGTGCTCTGGTGGCACAGTGGTTTAAGGCATTAGTTTGTTAACCAAATGGTTAACAGTTTGAACTCACCAGCCATTCCATGGGAGAAAGACTAGGCAGTTTGTTTCCTTAAAGATTTACAGCCTTAGAAACCCTATCAGGGCAGTTTTAGTTTGTCTTCCAGGATTGCTGTGAGTTGGAAATGACGTGATGGTAGTAGGTTTGGTTTTTGATTTTTTAATGTTGATGACCTAGAAATCTGTGTTCTCTTCCAGGGAAGACTTGTAAGATTGTCCCCTTCTTCTCTTTTCTCACTGCCTGCGACTGCCTGGCCAACATAAGTCGTCATTCCTAGATTCTAAGACCTAGAGAGAATTTTAAAAATAGTGCCTATATAATTTATATGTAGAGCTGTTTTCAACCTGTGGGTTATAGCCAAGTTAGCTGAAGTCATTTTAGTTATTTAAATCAATATAATTGGTTCCAGCCACCATTGCTTACCTTCTTTGTTGTTTCTAATTTTGCTTTAAAAAAAAAAAAAAATGGCATGTAACTTACGTAGAGGAAAATACTCAAGCATTAATTGTGCAGTTTGATGGATTTCACATCCTTACACCCACATAACTACCACCAAGATCAAGCTACAGAACATTTCCAGAGTTTTGTTGTTGTT